>NW_020173198.1:1362018-1388007 GCF_003031525.2 Neophocaena asiaeorientalis asiaeorientalis
GACTCACTTTTATTTCCTCTTACATTCTTTTGTTTTTTTTTTTTTTTTTTTTTTTGCCTCTCAGCACTTTAACACTGGAAATAATTACTCGACTTCCTGAAGGCTCATGGCAAGAGAGGTGTCACATTTGTCTTGTTCCCATGTCTATACCCATTGTCTGGAAGAGTGACAGGCACATACTAAATATCAATGGATAGGGGTTGGTTGTTGACTCTATGGGGTTTTTTTGCAGTACGCGGGCCTCTCACTGTTGTGGCCTCTCCCGTTGCGGAGCACAGGCTCCAGACGCGCAGGCTCAGCGGCCATGGCTCACGGGCCCAGCCGCTCCGCGGCATGTGGGATCCTCCCGGACCGGGGCACGAACCCGTGTCCCCTGCATCGGCAGGCGGACTCTCAACCACTGTGCCACCAGGGAAGCCCAGTTATTGTCTCTATGACCCACATATGTGAGATTCACTCAAAAATTATAACAGTGACAAACACTGTAAGCACCAACCTGTGTTTTTACACAAATTAATTCTCACAAAACCTTATTGAGTAGATTGTCATCCTCGTTTTTACAGATGGTAAAAAAAAGGATGGTTAACTAACTCGTCCCAAGTGACAGAGCTGGGAAGCAGCAGAGCAGGGACTCGAACCCAGAGAGACTGGCTCATGTGTGTGCCCTTAACTGCTGTGCAACACAGCCTAACAAATCCAGGTCTATGAAGCTCCAAGTATTATTCTAGGCACCAGGAAGATAGTATTGGAAAAACAAACCAGTGAAAACTCAACATTCAGGTTTTTATTGAGCTGATATTCCTGATGGAGAAAAACACAGAACAAATTTATAAGCAAGTAAAAGTATAAAATAACGGTAGGTAATATGTGTTATGAAAAAATAAAGCGGGGCTGGGGAGAGGGAGTGAGGGGCACGGGTGGTGCTTTTTTGGACAAGGCGGTCTGGTAAGGCATCTCTGGTGTGCTGACATTTGAACGGAGAATGCTTTGGGGGAAGAATATTCTAAGCGAAGGTAAGTTAGTACAAAGAGGCTGCCCAGCTTATCCTGACAGGAAACAACCAGAAGGCTCAGGAGGCTGCAGGGGACAGGAGAACAGTAGGAGACGAGGCCGGAGAGGGGGGTCAGGCTTGGATCTAGTAGGGTTTTGAAGGAGTTTAGATGGAATTACAAGTGTAGCAGGGGGGCTCTGAGCAGAAGCCAGTGTTGAGAATGGATTATAGAGGTGAGATTAGAAGGCGACTGCTGTAGACTAGGTGAGAGGTGATGGACACCAAAATGTTTAGGTAGCATGGGAACCCAGGGATAGGGTTGCCAGACTTAACAAATAATTCCTCCAGGGTACCTCCCAGAGGAGCCTCCAGAAGTCAGCTGTGCAGTGGGTGAGGTCCCAGGAGCCTAGGAGAGGGTGGCAAGCTGCTAGAATACCTCTCTCCTCTCTGGGAGGACTGGGAATTTGTGAGAACACAGCCAAGCACAGAGACTTTATGGGTTGATTCCAGCACATCTTAAGCTAGCACAGCAATCAAAAGCATCCCCAGCACTAAAAGAGGGAAACTAAAATCATGATGCGTGGTTCTAGGGAGGGTGTGAAAACAGGCACTCACATGCTGCAGGGGGAGTGTACATGGGCACAATCATTTTGATTTGGGTTTTTTTTTTTTTCGGTTGTACCAGGTCTTAGCTGCGGCTCGCTGGCTCCTTAGTTGCGGCTCGTGGGCTCTTTAGTTGTGGAACGGGGGCTCCTTAGTTGTGGCATGCAAACTCTTAGTTGCAGCATGCATGTGGGATCTAGTTCCCTGACCAGGGGTGGAACCCGGGACCCCTGCATTGGGAGCGCTTAGTCTTATCCACTGTGCCACCAGGGAAGTCCCGATTTGGATTTTTTTAAAAGACTGTTTTTTAAAAAAAGAAAATAAAAGTATTAAATTTAAAAACTATTCTTTGGGAATTCCCTGGTGGTGCAGTGGTTAAGAATCCGCCTGCCAATGCAGGGGACACGGGTTCGAGCCCTGGTCCGGGAAGATCCCACATGATGAGGATCAACTAAGCCCCTGCGCCACAACTACTGAAACCTGTGCGCTTAGAGCCTGTGCTCTGCAACAAGAGAAGCCACCGCTCGCTGCAACTAGAGAAAGCCCGCACGCAGCAACGAAGACCCAACGCAGCCAAAAGTAAATAGATAAATAAATTTATTTTAAAAATTAAAAAAAGCACTATTCTTTCCCCAGAAATCACACTTTTAGAAATTTATTTAAGGAATCAATCCGAAAAATGAGCAAATATCCACGGACAAAGAAGTCCATCACAGCATTGTTTATAAAGGCAAAAAAATTTGGATATGACATAAAGTTTCAACAAAAGAAAAATAGGGAATTCCCTGGAGGTCCTGTGGTTAGGACTTGGAGCTTTCACTGCTAGGGCCTGGGTTTAATACCTGGTCGGGGAACTAAGATCCCACAAACCACAAGGCGAGGAAAAAAAAAAAAAAGACAAGTATGTGAAGAAGTAGTTGGGAGACAAGGAAAGTCAAATCACCAATAAATGTATTGAAAAGATGGTCACCCTCATGAATAATCAGGGAAATGTAAAAGTGATAACGTTACCATTTCACAAAACTAGGAGGACTTCACTTTACCTGTAAAGTTGCATTTTATTTAACAATTCTGCACCCCAACAATGCACCTTAGCACCCAGATTATGGTCTCTAACTAGGGCTGGTTGCAGAAAAGGCCAAGTCTGTGTCTAGGGCTGAAAGGTACAAGATGAGCCTGGAACATCTTGTAGACCCAGGAAGCAAGGAAATTTTCAAAGATTAACATAGTCTTGTTGGAAAGACAAGAATCTTGACAAAGGGGCTCCCGCTGGCCAACGCTAAGACCATTAAAACCCTAAAAAAAACCTGTTGGGCTGAGGTCAGTGTTGGGCTTGGTCCACTAAAGTATTCACAGAAGAGTGAACATAAAGTCCTGAACTCTTTAAAAAGGGTGAATAGAATAAAATCATCCTATTTTGTCGTCTTGTTACTGAAAAAAAATTTTTTTAAATGAAAGCAAAAATATAACAAAATGTGTGTTTGTTAATTCTAGGAGATGGTACACACGTGTTTGTTTCAGTTTTCTTTTTTTAACTTAAAAACAATTTTTAAGTGTATCTAGGATAGAGGTAACACTAATGTTTGCTTTATAATTACTTCGTAAGAAGTACATACGCTTTATACATTCTTCTGATGTATGCTGTATTTTACAATTTAAAAGTTTTTGTTAAAAAAAATTCAACAGTGAGGGATTGCTTGATTAAATTTCAATGTAGCTGTTATATGGCATAATGCGCAATCATTAAAATGATGTACTGACATGGAACATATTGAAAACAGCAGGGTACAGCATAGTGCATTTTGTATAATTGCAACTTATAAATTGAGAAGATGAATATATTTGTATAGGCAGACAAGGAAATGTGAGTGTGCTCACCAATGTGTCGACTGGGGTTATCTCTGCGTGGTAGGATTTGGGATAATTTCAATTTTTTGTGAGCTTGTCTGAATTTTTAAAAATTTTGATCACAGGCATGTATCATCATTATAAAAGCAACATGCTATAAAAATCCAAACAACCTCAATCCAATCTCCCATACATAACTACTCTAAACAGAGTTTAATGACTATTCTCCTCGACTGTTCTTTCAGACCTCACACACGTTTTCTTTTTTCTTTTTTTTAACAAAAATGAGAGGACACTGTACCTATTGTTCTACAACCTGCATTTCTTATTTAACAACACAGTTATAGAGATATTTTGTTTGTGAATCACACTTGTACAGTCAGAAAAAAGTACAATTATTTATGGTTTTGGAAACAAAATGCTGTAGGTATATATTATTAACACGATAAAATGTGAAAAAAAGACTAACATATGTAATATGATTCCATTTCATAAAAATAACTAAATCTAAATAGGCAAACAAAAACGCAGACAAAAATTTTTAGAAGAATATACCAAACTGTTAAATGTGATCATCTTGTTGAAGATGAGAAGGCAAAGCTGTTGATCTTTTCTTCTTTATATTCTTCTTTATTTTCTTTAAAAACTTTTTTGCAATGAGCATACATTGCTTCTTTTTAATTTATGAACTTTACCCCTCCCCAGGTTTACTGAGATATAATTGACATTGTGTTTTGAACTCTTAAAATCTTTTTTTTTTTAAATCGCGGTAATAAATGTTTGCTTTTCATCAAACATAAAATCCAGTACTTTGAAGTATAAACCAAAAGGTGGGGCTTCCCTGGTGGCGCAGTGGTTGAGAGTCCGCCTGCCGATGCAGGGGACACGGGCTCGTGCCCCGGTCCGGGAAGACCTTCACCTTCTTAATTCCATCCCCAGAGGTAATCAGTGTTGTTACTTGTATTTCCTCAGAAATTTTCCATGAGTATGTCTTTTATACCTAGAAATGATATCATACTGTATATATTCTACATCGTGCCTTTTTACACTTAATATATGTGTAACATCTTTCCACATCAATACATACAGACTTATCTCTTACTTTTTTAAAAATAAATTTATTTATTTTATTTTTATTTTTGGCTGTGTTTGGTGTTCGTTGCTGCACACGGGCTTTCGTGAGTTGCAGCGAGCGGGAGCTACTCTTCTTTATGGTGCACAGGCTTCTCATTGCGGTGGCTTGTCTTGCTGCGGAGCACGGGCTCTAGGCGCGTGGGCTTCAGTAGTTGCGGTGTGCAGGCTCAGTAGTCGTGGTGCACGGGCCTAGCTGTTCCGCGGCGTGTGGGGTCTTCGCGGACCAGGGCTCGAACCCGTGTCCCCTACATTGGCAGGCGGATTCTTACCCACTGCGCCACCAGGGAAGTCCATATCTCTTACTTTTAAATAGCTGCCCATCAATTGTGTGCATATAACATGATGTCTAGCTAACTTTGTACCATGCTGTGATGGACAGCGTTGTACGTTTATATCTTGAGTTGTACAAGTAAATCTATAAGGTAAATTCTTAAAGTGGAAGAGAATTGCTGGGTCAAAGAATATGTGCATTTAAGATTTCCATAGACACTACTAAATATTGCCCTCCTAAGGTGCTACCCTAATTTCTATTGCCACCAACAGGGTACGAACGGTGCCCCTTTGCCCCTCCCTCATTAATATCACTAATTAGCAGGCTTTTATTTTTTTAATAAAATTAATTATTTATTTATTTTTGGCTGTGTTGGGTCTTCGTTGCTGCACGTGGGCTTTCTCTAGTTGCGGTTCGCAGGCTTCTCATTGCGGTGGCTTCTCTTGTTGAGGAGCATGGGCTCTTGACGCTCGGGCTTCAGCAATTGTGGCACGTGGGCTCAGTAGTTGTGGTTCGCGGGCTCTAGAGCGCAGGTTCAGTATTTGTGGCGCAGGGGCTTAGATGCTCCACGGCATGTGGAATCTTCCCTGACCAGGGCTCGAACCCGTGTCCCCGGCATTGGCAGGCGGATTCCCAACCACTGCACCACCAAGAAAGTCCCTAGTAGGCTTTTAAAACATCTCCTGTGAGGGCTTCCCTTCCCTGGTGGCGCAGTGGTTGAGAATCCGCCTGCCAATGCAGGGTACACGGGTTCACGACCCGGTCCGGGAAGTCCGCGAAGATCCCACATGCCACAGAGCGGCTAGGCCCGTGAGCCATGGCCGCTGAGCCTGCGCGTCGGCTCCGCAACGGGAGAGGCCACAACAGTGAGAGGCCCGCGTACCGCAAACAACAACAACAACAACAAAAAAAACCATCTCCTGTGAAACATCAACTCTACCGAATAAGAAGCTAGTTTTTATTTTAATTTTTCATCTTGACACAAACCCTTGTTGCAAAGACATTCTATGCACAAAGTAAAACAAAAATTTCAAACAGTACACAAAGGTATACAGTAAAGAGAAAGTCTCCCTATATGACCCTCCTACCCCATCCAACCCAGATACCCTGTGAAAGGCTGGTGTATAAAAATAAAAAGTTCTGTGCATAGTGAATGAATATTTTCCCCGCTAGTGTTTTTTAGTGTAAGGTACATGCTTTTTTTTTTAGAAAAGACTTCAGGTACTAAGAATTGGATTAATTAAAATCCTTAATAACACATTGCTATTATCTGTTTATAGCCCTCTTTTATTTCTTTATCCACTTGTTTTATGTTTTTATTTGTTTATTCATCTATTTATATATTTACTTATTAATATTACAATAATATTGACAATAATTCCCATCTTCTGATGGGCTCTACCTTTGTCCTGTTCAAGCTGCTTCCCCTTCCCCACACCAGGAAACCACTATCTGGAACTTTGTGTTTATTGTTTTCTTGCCTTTAGTTTTGTAGTTTTGTCCTCTCTATGATGATTAAACAATATATTATTTAGTTATAGTTATTTCTGAATTTTTTAAAAGGTTATCACGGTGTAGGAGTCCTCAGGTTCTCACGTTCTGTTTTTACACTCAATGGTCTATTAATGAAATTCATTCGTACTGTTATGTGTAGCTGTGGTTACTTCCAATTCCACTCTTGTGTACTATTTCATTTTGTCAAGATGCCCCAATGTATTTATCCATTCTCCTGTTGAAGGGCTTTTCGGGTTCATTCTGGGTTTTGGCCATTTGTTCACTGCTGTTATGAATATTCATAGACATGTCTCCTGGAGCACTTGAGCAAGACTTGTTCCTGGATACCTGCCCAAGAGTGGAAGTGCTAGGCTTTAAGGTGTGTAAATGTTCAATTTGACAAGAAAGAATGATGAATTGTTTTCCAAAATGGTTGTATGGATATGTATTCCCACCAGCAATGTATAGAAGTTCTTCTCCAGTACTTGGTGTTTTAATTCTTGCCATAGACTGGATATCTCATTATGACGTTGATTTGTATTTCCTTGAATGATGTTGAACATCTCTCAGTAAGTTTCTTAGCCATGCTTCCTCTTCTTTGAAATGCACGTTTGAGTCTTTTGCCCATTTTTCTGTTGATTTATTATGCTTTGTTGGTTCGTAGACGGTCTTTAGATCACCTCAATATATATATCCTTGAATAGTGATATGTGTTTGCAAATATCTTCTTCAAATTTGTAGCTTATAATTTTGTTTTAATTTTAATATAGTTTTATGTATCAATATTTTATTTTATAACTAACCTTTTGTGTTTTGAGATTCGTTATTACTCCAAGGTCAGAAAGAAATTCTCTTATATTTTCTCCTAAAACTTTTAATGTTTTGCCTTTGATAATTAAGTCCTTATATCTGGAGTTGATTTTTGTGTATAGTGTGAGGCAATGATCTAATTTCATTTTTTCCTATAGAGAGAACTTTTTTTCCAGCTCCATTTATTGGATAGACCCTCCTAGGATCTGCCGTGCCACCCCTGTCATTTATCAAAATTTTTTTTATTCATGAGTTGATTTTGGTGAATTTCTATCACTACCAACACCATCTTGTCTTCATTGCAATAGCTTTTTAACAATTCTGGTAGAGCAAGTCTCTTCTCTTTATTCTTCTTCAGAAGTATCTACCTGTTCTTAGCTCCTACTTCTCTGTATATATTTTTTAATTGGCTTGTTGAGTTTCATGAAAAACCCTGTTGTAAGCTTTATTAACATTGCATTGACGGTTACAGATCAATTTGGAGAGAACTGTATCTTTACAATATTGTCTTCCTATCCATGAACACAAGCTAGCCCCATTTGCTTATTAATAATAAATCTTGGAGATTGTCCCAGATCTGCATGTTGGGATCTACCTTATATTTTATTTTACCTTATATTTTAAAAGGCCATACTAGACCATTGTGTGAATGTTGAGTGATTTATTTAATCACTCTCCTATTTTGGACAGTTTAATTATTTTCATTCTCTAGCTCTAGGAACAATATTTTTGTGGAAAACCTGTAGTGAATATCTTCACATACATGAAAAACAGTGTTTGATTTTGTTTTTTAAGTCTTTCTTTATTGCTAACTTTAGCCTGTTCTGCACCCAGCACAATGGCTCTAGATGTCCTCCGTCTTTTTTCATCACCGTCTTCCTCCTGCTGTGTCTTCCCCAGGAGACTGGCAATGGCTCTGTGATCCCTAAGTATTGGGGTCAGGGTCCCCTAGAGAGTCTACAATTGCTTCTCCTGAAGCTAGGGGTGGGGTGGGGAGATTTGGAGTAAAATAAAGTGATTTTGTTAGGTAAGAAAAATTGCTTCATTTCTAAGGTGTGTCAAGTGTTTCATACACATTTCATCACAGCCGCCCGACCCAGCCCTGAGAGGTGAGCATCGTTACATCGCTGTTATTCCTACATTAGCCTTAGACACTGAGGCCCCAGTTCACCCAGCGTTTTAGAGACCTCAACTGGATTCCAAGCTGGGGTTGTCCCAGCTGGCCTCAGGAAATGTTTATTGACAGTAAAGCAGGGTATGAGTATATCAACAAACACTTATTAACCAATCTTTCTCCTTTTTCAAAGTTCCAAATATTTCCATCAAGGGCTCACTGTCTCGTTAATGAAAAGAGTAAACGCTCATTTGCATCACTGAAGACCTCTTCTCCTTCACAGCTTGGGAGGGCAGGGGCTGGTATTAGGGAGAGAGTTAGAGACCATGAGACCTGGTCTCTAGGCAC
The DNA here is from genome assembly GCF_003031525.2 of Neophocaena asiaeorientalis asiaeorientalis. NCBI lineage: Eukaryota > Metazoa > Chordata > Mammalia > Artiodactyla > Phocoenidae > Neophocaena > Neophocaena asiaeorientalis. The sequence goes on from NW_020173198.1 coordinate 1,370,632, forward strand.
CTAACATAGGCTCTGACACCTGGTTCCGTAAATGTTATAATCATTCAGGACATTTACAGAATAATGACCCTAACAGCTGCTATTTCCTGGGCGTTTACTATGTCCCCAGCGCTTTGCGAGGCCGCCTTCTTTTGCCGCAGCTTTTAGTCCTCCAGGCTTTTGAGGTCCAAGGACTTGTCCCTTTTTTGGTAGGTGTGGTTAACTCTCAGGTTCAGAGAGGTAACTAGCCTAAAATCACAAAGCAAACAGCTAGCAAAGAAGGGTTTCAAACCCATATTTTGTCTGACCCTAAAGTCTGTCCCTCTTGAATTTTTCACTAAATTTACATGAGCCTTTTTCATCGTTGCACCTCAGTATACACTGAGGGTACTCAGCCCAGTCTTACCTGCCTTGCAAGCAAGCCTTGTGGGCATTACATTCTTAGTATTAAATAACCAACTCAAGCAAGTTGGTGCTAGAGGCAGCCTAATATGAGTAAGCATCTTAACCATTTTTAGAACACCAGTGATCCTCACAGCAACTCCATTGAGATACGCTTTATTACTATTCTCACTTTGCAGATGAGGAAACTAAGGTTCAGAAAGGTAAAGTCATTGGCTCAAGGTCACTCAGCTCAAGCCTACTCTGGATTTGATGGGTCCTGGAGAAAAGGTGGGAGAAGGGGGGAAGGAAGGCAAGAGAGGACTCCCTCCAAGAGCCAGGGCAGGGCCTCCCACCAGTTGGTGGGAGGGTTTGGGAGGAACTAGCAGCTTGGTGAAGGCATTTGTCAGTCTTACCCACCACTGCCCACGCACAACCCCACAGCGAAATGCCTGGCATGTAGAAAGTGCTCCACAAACACTGCTCCCAGGCTCTTCTTCACTTGGTAGCCGGCAACAGCCCACACGGCTCCCCTCGCTGAGGCTCCAGCTCACCCAGCACGCTCCCACCTCAAGGACTGGCTGGGCACTGCTCCCCCTTCTGCCTGAAGCATTCCTCTCCCAATTTTTCTATTTTTAATTTTTGTTGTGATAATTAAATTTTATGTTTTTGTAAAAGTTTTACATATAAATATATATATTTTTTAAGTAGAAAGAGTAGAACATGATCCGTAAAGGTGAAACCGTATCTCCACTCCCTAGAAGTTCCTATTGAGCAATTCTCAAATATCTTTCTAGAAATACTCTATGCATGCATAGATATATACTTTTCTCACATAAATGGTAGCAAACTATACACACAGTTCTTCCCTGAATTGTTTTCTTTGCGGTACGCGGGCCTCTCACTGTTGCGGCCTCTCCCGTTGCAGAGCACAGGCTCCGGACGCGCAGGCTCAGCGGCCATGGCTCACGGGCCCAGCCGCTCCACAGCATGTGGGATCCTCCCGGACCGGGGCACGAACCCGTGTCCCCTGCATCGGCAGGCGGACTCTCAACCACTGCGCCACCAGGGAAGCCCTTCCCTTAATTTTTTTAACTTAACACTACATCACAGGGAGCTTTCCTTATCTGCCACACCAACCAGTACAGACACACCTCATTCTTGTTAATTGTTCCATATTTATCCATTGATGATCCTACAAGTTTAACAGATGCCTGTGGCTAGACATTTGGGTTGTTTCCAGTCTTTCCATGATAACAAACAGGGTTTCCGGGAACATTACTATTATTATTGACTTATAATTCATATACCATAAGTTCACTCTTTTAAAGTATACAATTCAAAGGTTTGGGGTTTTAGTATATTCACAAAGTTGTACAACTACTACCACTACCTAATTCTGGGAACATTCTTTTTTTAAAAAAAAAAATATTTATTTTTTTTTTAAAGTTCCAACTCACTTCTTTTTTAAATAAATAAATAAATAAATAAATAATTTTTGGCTGCGTTGGGCCTTTGTTGCTGCACGCGAGCTTTCTTTAGTTGCGGTGAGCAGGGGCTACTGTTTGTTGCGGTGCATGGGGTTCTCATTGCGGTGGCTTCTCTTGTTGAGGAGCACAGGCTCTAGGACGCGTGGGCTTCAGTAGTTGTGGCTCATGGGCTCTAGAGCGCAGGTTCGGTAGTTGTGGCCCACAGGCTTAGATGCTGCGCGGCATGTGGGATCGTTCCAGAGCAAGGCTGGAACGCGGGTCCCCTGCATTGGCAGGCGGATTCTTAACCACTGCGCCATCAGGGAAGCCCCTTTAATATTTACTTTATTTATTTATTTTATTTATTTAGTTGCACCAGGTCTTAGTTGTGGCTCTCTGGCTCCTTAGTTGCGGCATGCATGTGGTATCTAGTTCCCTGACCAGGGATCAAACCCAGGCTCCCTGAATTGGGAGCCTGGAGTCTCAACCACTGTGCCACCAGGGAAGTCCTTGGGAACATTCTTGAACACATATTTTTATGGCCTTGCCTGAATGTGTCAGCAGGAGGCACCTCTAGAGGTGCGGTGGATAAGCTTTAGGGAGATGATTACTTCCAATGGGAAGAAGGGTGGGGCTTATTTTTACGAAGAGAGGCTTGGGATCTCTGCATTACCCTCTCCACACTGAGCACATGCCTATGGCAATGACCACCTTGTCCCTTAGAGAAAATTAGGTCCATCTGGATTTTCACACATTGGATTTGCTTAAAGCAGGCTAGGCCCCTAAATCGTCCAGTTAGAACAGGCTAGTGATGGGAAATGCCCCCATCACATGTGGACTGTAACAACCCCCTTCACAGACCTTACTGTTGTGCCGTTGTGTGGTCCTTTAAAAAACTAAATCAGGTAATGTCTTTCCATTGTTCTGAAATTCTAAAAAAAAAAAAAAGTACAGCCTAAATAAACTGTAATGGCTAGCATCTCACTCAGAGTAGAAGCCAAAATCCTCAAGTCCCTACAAAGGCCTGCCAGGTCCTACACGATCTCGTCCCCGCACACCTCTTGGATCTCATCTCCCATCCCTCTCCCTCTCACTCACTCTGCTCTAGCCACACTGGTCCCCTGGCTGATCCTCCAGCTCACCCAGCACATTTCCACCTCAAGGACTTCACCCTGCTCCTCCCTCTGCCTCGAGCATTCCTCTCCCAGGTATTGCATGATTCCTTTCCTCACTTCATTCCCACTCTGCTCCCTTGGCATCCCTTAGAGAAACCTTCTTTGATCTCTCATAGAAAATTGCACACCAGGGACTTCCCTGGTGGTCCAGTGTTTAAAAATCTGTCTTGCAATGCAGGGGATGCCAGTTGGATCCTCGGTTAGGGAACTAAGATATCACATGCTCAGGGGCAACTAAGCCTGAGCTCCACAACTAGAGAGAAGCCTGCGCACTGCAACAAAAGATCCCAGGTGCCGCAACTAGGACCCAGTGCAGCCAGTAAATAAATAAATAAATAAATGTTGAAAAAATAAAAGAAAATAGCACCCCAGAACTTTCTAGCCTATATTCTACTCTTTTTCCTTAACAGTTATCGCCAACTGACATATATTTATTTCTTTACTCTTTCTGCCCCCTCTAGAATTTTAATCTCCCAGAGAAAAATACCTTTGTCCTTTCTGTTCACTGCATGTTGCTATAACACTGTAGATAATAAATATTGATGGACTTAATGAATGAGTAGCTTTCACTGAGGCACAAAACAAAGATTAGAAAAAGTCTAAAGGGCAGGGGAGGGGGGAATGGGCAGAGGATCTGAAGAGACAATTCACAGAAAAGGAGAATACAAGTGATTTGTAAACGTCTGGCAAGATGTTCAGCTTCACTCATAATAAAAGAAATGCAAATTAAAACTTCAGTGAGTCACCATCTTTCACCTATCTGATTAACAAAGATCAAAAAGCTTGTTATGGGCTTCCCTGGTGGCGCAGTGGTTGAGAGTCCGCCTGCACCGCAAACAAACAAACAAAACGCTTGTTACTTCTCCATGTTAGCAAGGGTGTGGAGAAACAGGTCTTCTCATACACTGTTGGTGAGAATGAAAATTGGTGAAAGGTTTTGTGGAGGACAATTTAGCAGCATCTAAATCTTGAAAGCATGTACTCTGGCTTAGCAATTCCTTGTCTAGAAACTGATCCTGCAGGTTTATTTGCTCAAGTATACAAAGATGTGGGTATTCACTGCAGCACTCCTTATTCTAGTAAAAGACTAAAAAGAACGTAAATGTCCATTGATGGATACTGGTTAAATATATTATGGTATAGCCTTACAATGGAATACTATGTAGAGACTAAAATGGAGATGGATTTCTATGTGCTGAAATGGAATAACCCACAAGAGACTGTTAGTTGAAAACAGCAATGTGCTGAACAGCATGTACTATATGTAAACATTTGTTTAAAAGAAAGAACAAAGGAATTGTTCTGCAGAAACAAACAAGAAATCAAATGATGTCTCCGGGGAAGGGGAAATGGAGCAGGGTAGGAGGGTCAGAGGAAGGAAGAAAACTTTTTATTCTACCTTTTTTAATAACCTACAAACTTTAATGTTAATTACCCTAGGCATAGAAGCAGATAATACATGCACATGAGACAAAAATCCAAAAACATAAAAGGGTAATAATAAAAAGTAAGTCTTTGCTAAAAAAACCCAAAACACCCAGAACAAAAAACACAATGGGGCTTCCCCGGTGGCGCAGTGGTTGAGAATCGGCCTGCCAATGCAGGGGACATGGGTTCGAGCCCTGGTCTGGGAAGATCACATGCCGCGGAGCAACTAGGCCCGTGAGCCACAACTACTGAGCCTGCGCATCTGGAGCCTGTGCTCCGCAGCAAGAGAGGCCGCAACAGTGAGAGGCCCGCGCACCGCGATGAAGAGTGGCCCCTGCTTGCCACAACTAGAGAAAGCCCTCGCACAGAAACGAAGACCCAACATAGCCATAAATAAATAAATAAATTTATTAAAAAAAAACCCACAATGATGGGGGTACATCAAAGGGACACAGGAGCCAACTGAAAACTGGAGAGTAATAATTAAAGTAGTACTAGTGTTTAACCTAAAGTATAAAATGAATATCCATAAATCCATCATAATATAATATAAATAAATGATTGAATAAATAAATTCTTACCATACAGAAGAATTCCAAATAGTTTATGTAGATATTTTTGCCCTCAAGGAGGTGGAGCATAATGTCTCAACTCCTGTAGTCTGGGCTGTGCATAGTGACTTCCTTCCTAAGAGTAGGATAGGGAAAGGAGTAATTTTACAGTGGAATCTGACAAGCACTACCTCAGCCAGGTGATTAAAGTTAACATCAACAGTGATAAATCATCTTGGGCCTTCCCTGGTGATCCAGTCATTAGGACTCCATGCTTCCACTGCAGGGGGCACGGGTTCAATTCCTGGTCAGGGAACTAAGATCCCGCATGCTGTGTGGTGCCAATAAATAAATAAATACAAACCGAAAAAAATTGCAAATTAAAAAAAGTGACAAATCATCTTGAAGGCATGTACCCTTGATATGATGAGATGAAAATGGCATTTTACCTCTGCCTACTCCCCAAACGTATAACCTCTAGTCTACTTCTAGGGAAAACAACATACAAATCTCAATTAAGGGACATTTTATAAAATATCTGACCAGTAATCCTCAAAGTTGTCAAGATCATCAAAAACAAGGAAACCTGGGATTTCCCTGGTGGCGCAATGGCTAAGAATCCGCCTGCCAATGCAGGGGACACAGGTTCGAGCCCTGGTCCGGGAAGATCCCACATGCCGCGGAGCAACTAAGCCCGTGCATCACAACTACTGAGCCTGCGCTCTAGAGCCCGTGACCCACAACTACTGAGCCCGCAAGCCACAACTACTGAAGCCCGCGTGCCTAGAGCCGGTGTTCTGCAACAAGAGAAGCCACCGCAATGAGAAAACCGCGCATCGCTGCGGAGTAGCCTCCACTCATCGCAACTAGAGAAAGCCTGCGCGCAGCAACGAAGACCCAACGCAGCCAAAAATAAATTAATTAATTTAAAAAACACACACACAAAAAAAGAAAACAAGGGGCTTTCCTGGTGGCGCAGTGGTTAAGAATCTGCTTGCCAATGCAGGGGACACGGGTTCAAGCCCTGGTCTGGGAAGATCCCACATGCCGCGGAGCAACTAAGTCCGTGTGCCACAGCTACTGAGCCTGCACGCTAGAGCCCATGTTCCACAACAAGAGAAGCCACTGCAATGAGAAGCCCACACACCACAACAAAGAGTAGCTCCCTCTCACCACAACTAGAGAAAGCCCGTACACAGCAACGAAGACCCAGCACAGCCAAAAATAAGTAAATAAATAAATAAATAAAATAAAATAAAATAAAATAAAATCACTACATTATGCCAAAAAAAAGAAAAAAGAAAAGAAAACAAGGAAACCTGGAAAACTCACAGTCAAGAGAAGCCTAAGGAGACATGATGACACTGGGACAGACAAAGGGCATTAGGTAAAAACTAAGGAAATCTGAAAAAAGGATAGACTTAATAATAATAATGTATCAGTACTGATTCATTAATTGTAACAAACGTGAGATGTTAATAGAGGACTGAGTGGGCGGACATACAGGAACCCTCAGTACAATCTTTTCAATTTTTCTGTAAATCTAAAACTTCTGAATAATAAAGTTTATTTTTTTAACATCTCCACATAAGAATGTCTCCTTTCTTCTCCTGAATCCGTAAGTCATATAACTTCTCTGAACTTCAATTTCCCTATCTTGAAATAGGGAAATTATTTTGAATCCTTCCAACTACAATCAATAACAACACTCTCATTTAGTGAATGAATGTTCACTGTGTACCAAATTCTATGCTAGGCACCCTTTACATGCATTATTCCCGTGTAACCATCACAGTGAAACTGTGGGCTAAGATTGTCATTTTTCTTCTTTGTCCACTATGGAAAGAGGCTGCAACTACACCAAGACACAAAGCTTTGGTTGGTGGAAACCAAATTCAAACTCCGTTATATCTGATGTAAAAGGCTCTAAACCTGTGTTCTCCACTGGCTCAGATCCCTCCTTCCCTCTTCTATGCCCGTTGGTAGATGCTTCCCACCCCAAAGCCCGTTTTGAAAGATGTGCTTCCCCAGCAAACTGCTTGTAACTAAGCATTCTCTTTCATCAATCTCTAAAAATCTCTTTCTTAAGGTTTCTTTCTTTTTTTCTTTAAATTTTTTTGGAGTATAGTTGATTTACAATATTGTGTTAGTTTCAGGTGTACAGCAAAGTGAATCAGTTATACATATACATATACGCACTCTTTTTTAGATTCTTTTCCCATATAGGCCATTACAAAGTATTGAGTAGAGTTCCCTGTGCTATACAGTAGGTCCTTATTAGTTATCTATTTTAGATATAGTAGTGTGTATATGTCCACCCCAATCTCCCAACTTATCCCTCCACACACACCCCACCCCCTTATCCCCTGGTAACCATAAGTTTGTTTTCTACATCTGCAACTCTATTTCTGTTTTGTAGATACATTCATCTGGACCCTTCTTTTAGATTCCACGTATAAGTGATATCATATGATATTTGTCTTCCTCTGTCTGACTTACTTCACTCAGTATGACAGTCTCTAGGTCCATCCATGTTGCTGCAAAATAGCATTATTTCATTCTTTTTTATGGCTGAGTAATATTCCATTGTATATGTGTACCACATCTTCTTTATCTATTCTTCTGTTGATGGACATTTAGGTTGTTTCCATGTCCTAGCTATTGTAAATAGTGCTGTGATGAACACTGAGGTGCATGCATCTTTTCAAATTATGGTTTTCTCTGGATATATGCCCAGGAGTGGGACTGCTGAATCATATGGTAGCCCTAGTTTTAGTTTTTTAAGGAACCTCCATACTGTTCTCCATAGTGGCTGTACCAATTTACATTCCCACCAACAGTGTAGGAGGTTTCCCTTTTCTCCACACCCTCTCCAGCATTTATTGTTTGTAATTTTTTTGGTGATGGCAATTCTGACTGGTGTGAGGTGATACCTCATTGTAGTTTTTATTTGCATTTCTCTTATAATTAGTGATGTTGAGCATCTTTTTAGCCATCTGTATGTCGTCTTTGGAGAAATGTCTATTCAGGTCTTCTGCCCATTTTTTTGAATTGGGTTATTTGTTTTTTTGATATTGAGCTGCATGAGCTGCTTGCATATTTTGGAGATTAATCCCTTGTCAGTTGCTTCATTTTCAAATATTTTCTCCCATTCTGAGGGTTGTCTTTTCATTTTATTTATGGTTTCCTTTGCCATGCAAAAGCTTTTAAGTTCTTTTTTACGGTTTCTGATCAGAAAGGCATCACCAGCAATGACAGCAGTCGTTCTTGGAGTATGTACCCTGTGCCAGACACAGTTCTAAGAACTTTATGCTTACTAACGTAGCAAATTCATGCAGTAATGGTAGAAGAAACCATTAAAACTCCAGGTTCATATATTGTTGGTGGGAATGTAAAATAGTTCAGCCACTTTGGAAACTAGTTTGGCCGTTCCCCAAAATACTAAATGTAGAGCCACCATATGACCCAGCAATTCCACTCCAAAGTATATACCTAAGAAAATTGAAAACATGCATTCATACAAAAACTTGCACACAGATATTCACAGCCGCATTATTCGTAATAGTCAAAAGAAACAACCCAAATGTTCATCAACTGAAGAATGGATAAACACAATGTGGCATATCCATACAATGGAGAATGTTACTTGGCAATAAAACGGAAAGAAGTACTGATGCAAGCTACGACAGGGATGAACCTTGAGACCATAATGCTAAGTGAAAGAAGCCAGTCATAAAAGACAGGTTGAATTGTACAGTATGTGAATTATATATCAGTAAATTTGTTTTTAAAACCCTCCATTTTGCAAATAAGGAAACCATGGCACAGAAATGAGCACACTGCTTAAGATTACACAGCTACTCTGCTGAGCTCATTCAGAACAAAGAAACACATTTCCAAATAGCAGCCTGATGGTGAATGATTTGGGTTTCGTTTTGTATTTCCCCAATGTTGACAGTCGTTTCTGGACTGTCATTTTACCTCTGCCTAAGGAGGTGCATAAGTTAGGGTCAGAACCAGAGATGGGTCAATGGAAGACAATGGTTATTGAGGATAGGCCCTAACAAGGTATAGCCCTTGGGATTCTTTCCCTTCACTCTTTCTTCTCGTATGAGTTTATTGCTCCTCTCTCACAGTAGCATGTAAGCTCCAGGAAAGCTGGACTTTTGTTTTGTTTACCTCTGTATCCCCAGTCACTAGTTCAGCGCCTGGCATGATAGATGAAGCGAACAGCAGTTGAAAAAATAAGAGGCAGTGCAGACAGGGAATCAGACAGAGGGAGGTTTCTGACTTTGGTGCTGGTGAAACTCTCAGAGGTGGAAATGGAGTAGGGGTGGGGTGGTGTGCAGCATCAGAGATCTGAGGTACTTGCGGGAGAGATCTAGGAGAGATTGGTTATATGTATCTAGAAAATATTTCACTGAGAATTCCATACCCAAATGCTTACAGGGACCAGGGAAGTGCCCTGAATCATGCCAATGCCCCATTCCTAGACAATAGAGTGGAAAGGACAGTGACAATCTGGAGAGAATACGCCCCATCTCAAGTGACAGTCATAGGGAGAGCAGGTACAATGTTAACAGATCTTTGGATTTTTCAAGAGAAGCTGAAAACAAGGACTGCCAGGTGAAATATTGTCTGCAAGCCAAGTTTCTCCTGGTCAACCCGTTTCTGACTTGTTGGAGCAAGGTAGACCTGAGTCCTCCCTAGAAGTCTTGGGTGTGTGTGGTGGTAGCAGAGAGTGTTGGATTCATCTTTCCTAAGGTGATGTGTATACTCGGAACAAGTCAATTCTGGGTGGCTTGGGTGGGAGCCAGCTTCTCTAGCTCAGTTTAGTCGTCACTTGGTTTTTAATGATTACATCAAAGAATGATGTTAAGTGTAAAAAGATAGTCGTAAAATAGTACATTTCACAGGATCCCATTTTTTTCATTATATTTTGAGCATACAGTTAGTAAAATAACTGGAAGAATATGCCCAACAGTTAACAGTGGCCATCTCTGAGGAATGGGATTATGAGGCACTTTCTCTGTACTATGTATTTCTGTGTATTTGAACTGTTTTATAATGACCATGTATAAAAGAAAAACCAATACTGATTTTTTTAAAATTATAGATCTTTTATCTTTTCTAACATTAACTACTATCCATGTTCATATATATGTGCAGGTAAACACAAATACCAAATGACTGACAGTGGTTACCTTGGGAAGGGTGCAGGGCTGGGGTATGTTGACACGTGAACGGGAGATCTAGTTTTGCTGTCTTTATTGCTTGAATCTTTCTTTTTTATAAATTATTTTTTAAATTAATTATTTATTTTTGGCTGTGTTGGGTCTTCGTTTCTGTGCGAGGGCTTTCTCTAGTTGCGGCAAGCGAGAGCCACTCTTCATCACGGTGCGCGGGCCTCTCACTATTGCGGCCTCTCTTGTTGCGGAGCACAGGCTCCAGATGCACAGGCTCAGCAGCTGTGGCTCACGGGCCTAGTTGCTCCGCGGCATGTGGGATCTTCCCAGACCAGGGTTCGAACCCGTGTCCCCTGCATTGACAGGCAGATTCTCAACCACTGCGCCACCAGGGAAGCCCTATTGCTTGAATCTTACACACAGTTGACCCTGGGGTATTGATTCCAGGACCTGCCATGGATACCAAAATCCTCAGATGCTCAAGTCCCATAGTTGGCTCTCCATATCTGTGGTCCCACATCCACAGATTCAACCATTGATCATGTGGTACTGTATGAGGTATTTATTGGGAATAAAACCACGTATAAGTGGACCTGTGCAGTTCAAACCCGTGTTCAAGGGTCAACTGGAATATGTACTCCTGGACTGTAGAAAAATGTGAAAAACTTCAGTGCCCAACACTCCAATCCATCCATCCAGAAGTAGAACAAATTGTTCAGGTGGGAAGGAGGGGAAAACCTTCATCAGGACATGGACAATATTGTCCTCATCCCTCCCCAACCCCAGGACCCAGCCCAATCCCCCCCAGGTGACCCACACACAAAGAGGAGCCAAGGGGCCTCATTGTAACACTCATTTTTATATAAATATCCGCAAGTCATGTTACAGAATAAGTCCCACTGGGGAAAAAAGTCAATGTTATGTTTTTGTTAAACCGACCCCTGCCTTCTAGGTTGGGCCCCAGCCTGGGGGCACCTGTTGCTTTGGGAAGGCTGGGGCTGCTGCCAAGAGGCTGCTGAAGAAGCTGCCTGTGTTGCCCACCCCCGGGCCAACCCCCTTCTTTGGTGTGTGGTACATGGTGACCTTCTCTGGCCCCCCTTAAGGAGCCTGCGGCAGGGTTCTGGGGAACAGGGTTCTGGAGAGCAAGGCCCAGGAATCCTGGGGGCACTTGGAAATAGAGTGGGGGGGACCAAGCCACTAAGGTGGAGTCTGAAGCTTAGAGGTTGCGCCTTTGGGGATGGGGGCACACAGAGGTAACAGGAACAGGTGGGGGGAACCTGGGCTGACAGCCAAGCAGGAAGCACTTGCCCTTCTTTCTAGCCTAGGTACCCAGGTCCCTTTTCCTGTTGGTCCACCTCCTGCTGGGCCCCAGATTTCCAGGGATAAGCCCTGGGTTCCTGCCTGTTCCCTCCCAGCTCTCCCCACTGCAATCCCCCCTCCCCCCACAGAGAGGCCAGAGGCTAGGAACACAGCACCAGTCTTAGGATTTAATTAACCAGGAAGGGGGATTATTGGGAGGGGCACCCCTGTAAAAATGTACAAAAGGTCTGGGGGGCTATGTGGAAGAGGAGATAAATATGTACATGGAACCCCCCTTCCTTTAGCCCCTCCTCCCCCAGCCCTGAGAGGGCATGAGGACTTGGGTGGTAGGTGAAGAGGAGGGGGGGCACTTTGGCCTCTGGCTTAGTGAGCCCTTGGGGAGGCAGGCCAAGGGCCTAGGGGCCCTCAGAAGGGGCGATGGTGCACCTCAGGAGATCACAAGCTATGACCTCTGAAATGACCCCCACTCTCATGTACACACACCTCTCTAAAGGCTTGTGACCTCTGCCCTCCCAGTGACCCCAAGATCCAACTGATGCTTGATCCAGTGGGGGTTGGGGCTTACTGCTCCCAGATTCCACGACCTCAGAGGTGGCTGGTGAGGTCATGACCTCTGCCCTCCAGCCCTGGCTTGAAACCTCAGCTCTAGGACCTTGTCAAAAGAAAAGGGGGATGGAGCTATGCCCCTGCCCCTCCCCTTCCCTCACCTGTCAGCCCGGGCTGGGCCAGGGGCCCGAGGTGGGGAACTAGGCCGAGGGGCGGGCACAAGCGGAGGTGGTGCCCCCAAAAGGGCTCCTGGCGGGGTCTTGCTGAGAAGGTGAGGGGTTCCTGGGGCCGCAGCTGGTGGCGGCGGTGGAGCCAAGCGGCTGTATAGCAGGGGATGGGCAGGCTCTAGACCGTAGAGGCGGGCGGCAGCCACAGCCCCTGGTCCAGTCAGCTCCTCACCTGCCTCATAGAAGCGGGGTGGCCTAGAGAGGCGAGGGGGCCCTGCCAACCAGGCTGGCTCCAGGAAGCCAGCACAGCGCTCTGGAGGACTAGGGCCCAGAAAGGGGGGTGGCCGGGGCCTCTCAAACAGCAGGTGAAGGCCTTGAGGCCCGGTGGTGGTGGCAGCGGCGGCGGCGGCGGCGGCAGCGGCGGCGGCAGCAGCGGCGGCAGCGGCAGCAGCAGCTTCCTCCTTCCGCTCTTCCTTTACCCGCACCAATTCCTTGGCTGGCCTGGCCCCTTCCTCGCCAGCCCGCGCCTTGGGAGTAGCAGGAGAAACTCGGAGCTGGGGCCGTGAGAAGGGGAGGTCCCTGGGGGCAGGGAGGAGAGGATGAAGGTACTCCGGAGGTTTGACTGAGGTAAGGGAGGGAGGAGGGCAGGGCAGGTGGGGGCTGGCGGGGAAGCACACCTGTCTTTCTCCTCCTTAGTGAGAGAGGGCTCCCTCCGCTCCACAGGCCGCTCCTTGTCTGAGCCTGGTGTCCGGGCGGCCTCAGGGGGCCGGACCCAGGCAGGAAAGGCCAGAGGACTGCGGTGCAGGCGGCCCCATGGGTCTGGCGGGGAGGCGAAGGCTGGTGGGGCCCCTGGGCTTTCTTTCTGGGCAAAGACGGCGCCGGAGTCTAGACAGAAGACAAAGTAGAAAGTGATGGGAGCAGGAGTGGGAGGTCCCACTCAGGCGTCCTCCCAGTCCCCTGCCTGAGCACAGGAGCCCACTGCCCCCACCCCACCCCGCCCAGCACTCACTGAATGTGGGGCTGCCCAGGCCTCCAAAGGCCCCGTTGGAGAGGGCAGCCAAGGAGGCGAAGCTTGTGGGACGCCCAAAGGGATCTGTAGGAGAAAAGGGGGATGGTCAGAGCATTGGGTGGCCGGCTCTGAGCAGGCATCAAGGACTGGCAGGGAAGAGACTGATCACCAAGCAGGCCCCAGAAAAGCACTGAGCTTTAAGGTGCAACGTGTTGTTTAACCTCACAAGCTCCATGAGGCAGACGGGAGCATTCCCACTTAAAGATGATTAAACAGGCTCAGAGAGGTGAAGTAACTTGCCAATCAATGGTCATCTAACCAGTGAGTGGAACCCCCAATCCAGGGCCTCTGACTCCAGAGGTCAGGCTCTTACCCCACAGCCCCCGACACCAGCCACCCAGACCAGCTCTACAGCACGCCACTCGCCTGAAGGCCTCAGCTAGCTTCCTCCCCCCTGCATGCAGGGCTGCTCCCAACCTGACCCTAACTTCGTATATATGTCACATAGCCAGTCAGAACATGTAACTAGCAAGCTGCGGGAACCTCACAATTTCCTCTTCTAGGAACACCTTTTCCTAGGCCAGCCAGCTCAACTCCTCCTCGTCCATCCAAACCCAGGATAAATCTCCCCAAGAAGCCTGCCAAGATCACTGGGAGCCAGTGACCATGCTCTCCGCTGGGCCTGCACAGCCTTCCTCCACCCGACTCTCCCAGGTGGCACACTCCCCACTACCACTGGCTAGTTTCAGAGACAGTGACTGAGCTGTCAGGGATTGGCGATTACTCTGCCCTTCCCTATCCCATTTTACAGAGGATGAGATCAAGGCTCAGAGGGGGTAGGGTAACCTGCCCAAGGTCACAAAGCAAGTGGAACCAGGTCTACCCTCCATTCCAGCTGCCTCTCAGGTCTAACTTCTATCCCCAACTTAACACCTCCTGGAACTCAGGGACAAGGCTTAGGCTGCCCAACATGCCTTTGGCTCTTACCAATGTGGGTGCTGGGGCTCAGAAAGGGTCCGTGGGCCCCGGGAGCTGCCGTGAAAGGGTTGGCTGCAGCGTGGACGGCACCTGGGGCGGAGAGGCGGGAGATTCTGATGAGGCTGAGTGGACGCAAGGTGGGCCTTGGGCTACAGGTGGGCAACCTCAGGCCCAGAGAGGGCTGGCCAGACTCACCAGTCGCAGTGAAGAGGGAGGCGGCCGGGTGGGAGAGCTCCTGCCCAGGGGGCAGGGCCCCATAGGGCCCCGGAAGGCAGGGCAGGAGGTCGTTCCGAAAGTCAAGCTTGTGGGAGTCGCCCTGCGTGGGACAGGGAGAGGGGCAGTGAGTGAGGAGCCAGGTGTGGTCCCGCTCTTGCTCTTCCACCCCGAGGCCCCCTCCGAGGGCTGCCTGGCGCCAAGACAGGGCTTGGGTGGGCCTCTGCCTCTCTCAGAGCCTTCTCTGACCACCCCCCAGTTAGCAAGAGAACCTAGTGCTAACTGTGGAATTGCTCAGGCAGTGACCAGGGACAGGAGGGAACATTTCTGGCCAAGATTCTGCCAAGCTCTGCTGAAGGTAGATGCCCAGAGCTCAGGCAGGCCCACTCTCCCCAGCCCTCCGGCCCCAGTACCTTCATCTTTTCCTGGTGTCTCAGGATCATGTAAGCCACGCGCACGTGCATGGCACACCACTTCCCTGGTTTCTGCCGCCCCAGAAGGATGACCAAAGGGAAAGGGAAGGAAAGAATGTTCACTCATCACCCACTCCAGACCTGGCCCTGGGCCCAGCCTTGCCACACAACGTCCCCACTCATCACCCCTACACCTGAGGGATGACTAGGTTCATTTCACAGCCTAGGAAACTGAGGCTCAGAGAGATAAACTGTCTTGCCCAAGGTCCCACGGCCAGCTGTGTCTGAACCCAGGTCTGCGGTTTGCAAGCCTTTCGCTTCCTGCTGTTCCACATCTGGCTGCCTCCACGTCTTGGGCTTCTTGCTTATTCCCAAGCAAGACCCTCCCCTCACACAAACACCCTGACGCCAGCCCCCAGCCTCATGCAGCCTGAGGTCCTCACCAAACTCACCCTCAAAGGTGGCCGGAAATGGTCAGGGATCTGGGAATAGCAAAGCAGAGATTGGCAGCAGTTCAGACCTGTTTACTGACCTGGGCACCTCATCTCCACAGTCCCCAATGCCCCACCAAACACCTCCCTGAGACCGTGTGCGGCTCCCTCAAACCTTTCCTTTCCCCATCTCTCCCACTCCGGGCACCTCCCCTCCAGCACCAAGTTACTGAACCTGGCTCCAAGGAGGTGCCCTGCTTGGAAAGCTGTGGAGTGGGTTAGTGGGCAGGCAGGACAGGTTTCTCAGAGAAGAAGAGTAGCTATCTGATAAACAGCTTTATATAATGAAGATCTGCTTAAGATTTCTTTAGAAAAAAGCCTTTACTATTGTTAAAAGAAGCTGGAAAACCTCTGGTCTAGTCTCTCCTTTAGGAAACAGATCCTGTGCTTTTCAAGATGTTCCCAAAGCCCTGGGCTTTAAGGCTGCTCCCCATGTCACTTCACAAAGAAGCAGCTTATCTTTTCATTGTTTTATGGATAGAACTTCCTGGTATGATGTCATTTGAAAAAATGAGTGCTGTGACTTAGAAAATTTGAAAACCCCTACAAAAACCACCATCTTAGAAATCTTATTTCTGGGGCAACTTCATGAAATTCCTATCCCTCGTGCCTGAGAAATCCTTCATTTATAGAAATTCCCTCTTCTCAGGTCCTCAGGGACACCCCTGACCATATATTAAAGGGAGGAATCAGTGGTTCACTCTCAAGTCAACCCTGCTCTCCCTCAACAGATCTTCCAGCTGCCCGAGGACCTGCCTTGGCCCCCCTCACCTGTGTCCCCTTTTGGGGAAGCCCGCTCGGCACTGGCCCCAGTCGTGGTGGCAGCTCGGGGTTCGTGCTCTGGGAAAGGGGAGTGGAGGGATCAGTCAGGAGAGCTGACACCAGGCATAAGAGGGGTCTAAAACCAAGCTGGGGGCTGGGACAGGGAGGGAGCATGGCTTTGGAGAAACCTGGGTCAACAAGGGGAGGGCAGGAGGATGGGCATGGTTTTGGGGAATGGGAAGGTAAATGGATCCAGGGGTATCTGGGTTTGTAAGGGGTGGGAGGTGGTGGTGTCGTCTGGATTGGGAGCTCACCTTGGGCTGGAAGGCCCCCTGCAGGGAGCCAAAGGAGACAGCCGGCGGGAGGCCCGGAGGTAGGCCGGGCACTGCGGGAGGGAAGGCCGTGTACGGCTGTGGAGAGAAGGGGACTAGTCCAAGCCGGGGGTGGAGGTGCAGCCCATCTGTGGTCTGCCCATCAGTCCTCTGGCCTCCACCCTAAATCCCCCCCAGGGAGCTCTCCCAGGCTCAAGGCTCTTGCTTTTGAAGCTGAAGACTGGACCCCAACAATCAGGGCCACACGCATTGATGCATCCATGCCCACACACCACACACCCACACCACACACCCACACCACACACCCACCCACACACACCCGCGCGCGCGCACACACACACACACACGCACACACACACACACACACACACACTCTCTCACACACTCACATTATGCCGGAAAAGGCCTTCCATCTTTCCTGGATATTTCTCAAACTAGGGAAGAGAAGGGAAGAGTAAGCTGCCAGCCAGGAACCCAGGGCCTTCCCCTGGAAGCCATACCCTCCCCGCAGGTCTCTGAGCCTCATCACCGGCCCAATGAGGAGCTCACCATGTGGGGGCCGTGGGGTGGCAGCAGGCCCGGGGGGTAAGGGGTGAAGTGCTGGTGGGTGTGCTGGTGGGTGTGCTGGTGCTGGTGGTTGTGCTGGTGGAACTGGAAGGCCAGGGGCCGGGCAGAGCCCCCTGCCCCCACCACCTCGGGGCCACCCTGGGCATTCAGGTAGCGAGAGTTCAGGTCCTGGCCGATCAGGTCCTGCTCTGTGGGAGGGGAGGGGGAGAAGGCTTTAACATCTGTAGCCACCATGTCAGCCTCCTTGGGCCCGGGTGACTGGCCTTCCCTTCTGGCTTTGGGCCGCTCCCTCCTCACGCCCTGCTGCTTGCTAAGGTCCAGATGCCCCGAAGCCAACTGGGCCCAAGCCCGGGGCCATGGCCCCCCACCCCCCGGCCAGGACCCCAAACTCACCAGAAAGGGCAGGGCA
>NW_020173198.1:1388140-1392763 GCF_003031525.2 Neophocaena asiaeorientalis asiaeorientalis
AGAGGACGAAGAGGATGATGAGGGGGGAGGCTGAGCCACGGGAGGGGCCGGGGCCTTGGGGGGCGGCCGTGAAGAGCTGGGGAGAGAAGTGGGGAGATGAGTGAGGGGTTGGGAGGTGCCAGCTCTGACGGGAGGGGGTCAGAAGCCTGGGCGATACCTTGACCCTGGTTCTCCAACATGGAAGGTGGTAGAACCTGGCCCCAGGACCCCCACCCGCCGACCCGGAGAACCCAGCCTCAGACTGAGGTACCTCCCACACCCAATAGCCCCCTCTCTCCTTCTCTAGGTCTCTTTTTCCACACAGCTGCCTCTGACGCCTCTGGCCACGTGACTTTCCCTTTTCTGACTCGACCACCGCACAAAACATATCGTTCACTTTGACGCTTAATTACGACAGGCCACCTGGGTTCCCACCCTAAGACAGTGGAAGCAGCACCGCCCTGGCCTGGCCTAGGAGTCAGGAGACCTGAATTCTAGGCCCATCTTGCCATTAACACCCTGGGTGACCTTGAGCAAGTCACTGCCCCTCTCTGAGCCTTAGTTTTCCCAATAATAAGAGAATGATAATGATGATAACGATAATAACAAAGACAGCATCGATGATAATAACAGTGTCAGTGATTCTTACCCTTTAGTGAGCACTTACTGTAGGCCAAGTGCTG
This sequence comes from Neophocaena asiaeorientalis asiaeorientalis, assembly GCF_003031525.2. Lineage (NCBI taxonomy): Eukaryota > Metazoa > Chordata > Mammalia > Artiodactyla > Phocoenidae > Neophocaena > Neophocaena asiaeorientalis. The sequence goes on from NW_020173198.1 coordinate 1,388,803, forward strand.
TCACCTGCTTTATATGCTAATCCAAGTCTCCAACATTCCACATCACCTTCCCAATTGCTGCCGCATCCATGGAAACCCCTGTACCGTTTACTTCTTTAACTTAACTCAGTTTGTTTTTACTTAGCCTCACCAAGCAGTAACACGTGAAATAAAAGGATTGAGGAACTACTCATATGTTTTTAAAGCACATCAGAGCTGAAAAAATTTTACTCGCATAACATCTAAAATGCACTTACATACCACTAACAAAGAGCGTACACACTTTGGGAAACACTGCATTAACTCGTAATTAATCCTCACAACAGCTTTACAATGAAGGTACTATTATTTCGCTTTTCAGAAAGAAGAAATCAAGGCTCAGAGAGGTTAAGTGACTTGTCGAAAATCACACAGCCATTAAGTGGCAGAGCAAGAATTTGAATCCAGGTCTGACTGACACCAAAGCCAGCACTCTTAATCATGATGTCAGCATTTCCCAAAGTATGTTCCAAAGAACACTATTCCTAGCAGATGTGCCTTGCGAAAATGTCTCACCAGCAAATAAGATTGGGAAACGGCACAAACTGGATTCCCCTCTATGTGTATATATAAGGGTGCTGATAAGTCCTGTAGTAATCTCTTCAGATTTGTTCCACCCAGCATCTCTCAAACCTTTTAGCCTCCGAATCCCTTTTCAAGTCATATCCCACAGGTACCATCCCATCTCCAAGCCACAGAATTCAGGGGCTGACACCAAAATGACCAGGCCTTTCCAGACCAGGCCAAACCCCTGGACCACTCACCTGCCAGTGCTGAGGTCCAGGCTGCTGCCATAGGGGGAAGTGCGGAGGCCGAAAGGCGAGACCCGAAGCTGCAGCTGGGGCTGGGGTGGGGGTGGCAGACTGGGGGCGGCCGGCAAGGGTGCAGGGGGTGAGATAGGAGGCCGAGGGGCCGGTGGAGGCGGTGGTTCCTTCGGGGGGAAAGGCACTAGCAGCGGGTCGGGCCCTGGGGGCTGTTCCTGGCTCCGCTCCAGGCCCGACACTTTAGGGACTACGGAGAGTTTTGCTTCACAGTTCCCATTGAAGGCGCCATGGGGGCCCGAGGCTGTGAAGGCAGGACAGCAGATGTATTCAGTTGAGGTCCACGCTCACCCAATTTCCCTCCCTCGTCTCCAACCCCAGCCCTTGGGACCAACCTTTGCTGGTTGAGACAGTAAAGGATGGGTCAAGGTCATCATCGGAGACCTGGGGAAGAAGGACAGGGACAGGGTCAGGTTCTGGTCAGGTCGGGCCCTCACTCAGGAAGGCCAACAGCCTCTGGAGTCTGCTAGGAACTGGTAGTGGTGACAAGTCTATTCCATCAACTTAGCTGAAATCCACCAAAGATTGTGGGCTCTAGGGGGCCCTATGCTTGGGGAAAAGGGTAGAGCAACTGAGCCTGAGAATCTGATAGGCTGGGAGGACTGAACTGAGGCAGCATGGAAGTAGCAGAGAAACAAGCAAATCAAAAATGTCAGATATCACTAACTGCTGGCTCAGATGCCTACCTGGCTTATAGATTTGTTTGGTCCATAAACGTTAGCAAAATTCTTAAACTAATTGCTGATATTTAGAAATCCGGAGATTCCTCATAAAAACTCAGACTTGCAGGTTCTCTTGAGAATGGGTCGCTATTCTCCCAATAGTGGCTGCCCTGATTGGATAGACAAGTACTATTTGTTTCACCACAGTTCCTGTCCAGCCAACTTTTTAAACTACAGCAAGACACACATCAGGGAGTACAAATTTAGTTAGTTACAGGAATACAGCACCAACCGTTAGAACACACTGTTTCAAAATTAGCACATCAGCCCTAAGGATAAAATGAAATATACCTTTACAGGATATATTCCTAAACTGACTACAATGGTTTAGTGTTCTCACTGCCATGATCATCGTCTCAGCTCAGACTCTAATCTATAGGAACAGACTAATGGCTAGCAGGAAGGACCAACTGGATTCCACAGCCACTCCAGGTTTCCGTGGAGAACCACTGGTATCTCCAAGGACTTTGGAAAGGATGGCAGAGCAAGGCATGGGCCTTTGATTCTTTGGTCAACTGGCTCTAGTTACCAAATATAATTTGTCACTTACTCTCTCAATCCCCTGCCCCATACTTCCTCCCCAAAAATCTAATTCTGGCTCAACCTAACACACGTTCCCCACTTAAGGGAAGACTCTGTCTGCTGCACAAGGAAACTTTTAAGCTGCAGCTCATTTTACGAGCTGTAATACTGCCCACCCAACAAGTTCTAGCCCCACTCACCCTCTCGTCCAGATCGCTTTCCGTGTCACACTGGGGAGAAGGAAAGACAGAGGTGTCACAAGAGGGAAGAGGAGTGGGGGCAAAGGTCGAGAGGGGAATTTCAGACAGGGAGCGAAAGGGGAGGGGCTGGTACAGGTGGAGAGCACTTACTATGTATCCAGCTTCCAAAGAATGACGGGAAGAGGCCTGAGAAAGACCAGAGTCCAGAGGTAAGGGAGGCTGACTGGCGAGGCCTTTGGATAAAGTCTAAACTGCCCGGCAAGGCACTCAAGGCCCCTCATGACCTATTCTCAATCCCTTTCTACTGCCCACCCCCTGTTCTCAATGCTCTGGCAATTTTTCAAATATACCAGATTCTCACATCTGTGTTTTCGCCCAAAACAACTTAGCCCTGTTTCTCTTCTTAGCAAACTTATGACTATCCTTCAAGGCCTGACTAAGACATCCCAGGGGGCTTTCCCTAACCACAACCCTCCTCCCATCCCCCAGACAGAATGAGTGGCTTCCTCATGTGGGCTTCTGCAGCATCTCTCCCAGATCTCTGCCTTCTGTTGCTTTTCAGGTTTTCGTCTAGGTATTTGCTCAAAGACTGCTTCTTTCCTGCTATACTGACACCTACTTGAAAAGGTGTGCAGAAACCATATCTAACTTATGATTCAACTAAGTCCCTTTGCTATATCTCTGAATTATCAATATGTTCTGACGCAGACATAGTGTCGGCCAAAAGCAGGCAAGTCTGACTGCGGACATGTCTTTGTCAGACCTGGATGGGTCAGTGGAAGCTCAAATTTGCTCTGCCTTTCTCTTTGCCCTTAGAGACTGGGGTCACTGTTTACCATGGGTAGCAGCACTGCTGATGGAAAATGGATCTATGTGAAGAACATTCTGCAGAGAGTTTTAAAGGACAGGGATTTGGGACAAGCTCACCTCTTTCCTTCTCCGCTTATTGGGCCATTTTCGGGCCCGATCCCCAGAGGGCCGGCCAGGCTCTCGATCAGAGCTGTCCCCTGGTTCCCCAGTTGCCCCACTGGAGCCCCCCCTCTTCCGCTTCCCAGAATGCTTCAGCCGATGCTCCAGTCGCTCTGGGGGCTGAAGAGACGCATCCTTCTGTGGAGGAGAAGGTGGAACTACAGTAGATGGAGAAAGGAAAGCTCCGACCTCTCTAGGGGTGACCAGGCTACCAAAGTGGCTCTCAGGCCAGGTAACCTGGTTGGTCCCTGGAGACTAGCTCTACCTCCTCCCACCCCAGGGTGGGGCAGCAGACTGGCCAGAGGAGCCGGTTGCTCTGGTTTGGGGTGCCAGCATTCCCCCCTCAACTCCACCCCCTCCAGGCACCGTACCCTTCTCTCTGGCCCTCTGAAAATGTCCCCGGCCCCATCAGGCCCCACCTGCAAGGCCTCGAGGCTGGCGAAGCTGGCGATGGCGAAGCCATCGATCAAGTCCTCCTCTTCTTCTTCTTCCTCCTCAGGCTCCTCCTCAGCCTCCCCATCGTCTGCGCCCCCCTCCTCCTCCTCCTCCTCTTCCTCCCCGCGGCTGCCCGAGCCAGCAGGCCGTTTCCGAGCTCGGGGTCGTGGGGGCCGAGGCCTAGGACGCGGCCGCCGCCGTCTCGGGCCTCCGGGCCGCTCTCCAGACGAAGCTGACGACCAGGGCCTGGCGGGCGGCGGCGGCGACGACGACG
>NW_020173198.1:1392788-1399453 GCF_003031525.2 Neophocaena asiaeorientalis asiaeorientalis
TCCATGGCGACCGCCCTCAGCGCCGCATCCGGAGGCGGCGGGCCCCGAAACGGCCTGTCCGCAGGCCCGGGGTCGCAGGCGCGGCGCTGGCGGCTGCACAGGGACGAGAGGGCCACGGCTTCCCCTTTAAAGCAGGATCTGCTGGCCCCGAGCTTGCCCCAAGGCCAAGGCCCGGGGAGCCGGCGCCGCCCCCGGGGCGACAAGCCTGAGAGCCCCCCCTGTGGGGCCGGCGGGGCCGAGACGGCGAAAACGGGGCGGTCGTCCCTTTAAGGCAAGGCCTCAAGCTGTCCAGCCCCTGGCCCCTTTAAGACGACCCAACGGTGTCCGACCGGCCTAGTTCGGTGGCCGCCCCCTGCCAGGGGTCGAGACAACTCTCCCCGAGAAAGAGGAAGGGCCACCCCTTTACCAGGGGCCGAAAGCTCGCCCCGAAACGCAGACCTCCCCTTTAAAAGTGCCTCAAGTCCGCCGGCTAAAAGAGGCCACCCCTTTAAAGAGTCCAGGGTTCTCCAAACACCAGGCCACCCCTTTAAAGGCTCGGGAGTTAGTTTCTAGTCCTCCACAAGCGGCCACTTCCCCTTTAAGTTGAATTTAAAGGACTTCTTGCGTGGGGGAGAAGTGGCGGTGAGAATTCCCACTCGCTCCACTTCTCCCAACAGTACAGTTCTCAATTTGTCAGCATCTGGTTCGGTGGCTTCCCCTTTAAAGGCTGGCGTTGTAGTCCGCCGAGATCTGTGGCCACCCCTTTAAGGAGATTTAAAGGGGCCTCTTCCAGGCCCAGCTCTTCCAGCCTCCGCCTCCGGTCGCCATGAAAGGCGCGAGGGGGGGGGCGGGGCCGCGGGGCCAGCCCTCCAAAGCCCCGGATGTGAGGCAACGGTGACGGGTAAAGCTTGTCTGTCTGCCGACATAAAAGTCTCTTCCTCCTTTCCTCCGTCTCTGTCTGACTTGCGTCTTAAGAGATCCGAAACGTCTGTTGGGCAGCGAGGGAACTCCAGCTCACCCTCCTGTCGTCTCCTTTGGAGTCTTGGGCCTCTTCTCCGCCAGGACTTCCCTGCCCCTCCTCCCTCTTCCTTCTCAGCCTACGCCTCCTTCCTCTCTCGGCCTCCTCCCACTCTCCGCCCCCTTCCCCCTCACCCCTCTACAGCCTTAGTCGTTGATAGGTTGAGAAGTGTACGTCAAGACGAAGGGCGGAGTCAAACTGGGGGAGTGAGTAATATGTAACCGCCCTCAAATCTTGGATTGGGTATGTCAGATTAGCTCCGCCCTTCATCAAGTCTTGTGACTCGACTGGTTAGAAGTAGGTGCTTGGGGCGGTTCTCCAGATGACCCCGCCTCTTCCTGCTCTTCGTTCATTGGCCCGTCTCCTGACGGCGTCAAGGCGAGGATCTGGATGTAGTGCGCGAGGCCTAGGGGACGGTTGGCCGCTGGGCGGCGCGCGGTCGCGGAAGGTCGCAGTCGACAGCCAGCAACGGCTTCTCTCCTTTTCCGCTGCTTGGCTTAGCCCACAGGCAGCCTGGCTTCTCGCGCACGCGCGTGGTGATACCACGATCCGGCTGGCAGCTCAGCGGGATCCCCCGCCGTGCGTGGTGGCTAGAGCACGCGGCGCGCTTTGAGAGCGCCAGCCGCGCGGGAAGGAAACCGCATCCCGTTTATCGCTCGGTGCAGTGGGAGAGTGCTGGCCTGTGGTCTCCGCGTGCTAACAGGAAAAAAACAGTGCCAGGCACCTCCTCACATATTAACTCATTTGACAATTAGGAGTATCTTAGGAAAGTACTGCTATCGGCCCCATTTTACAGATGGAGAAGGGAACTGATGCACATTTAGTTTCCTAACCAAGATTTGGACTCAAGAAGCTTAGCTCCAGGCTGTGCTCTTTACCACTGCTCTGTTCTGCCTCTAAGTTATGAAAGATGTAGAGTGCCGCTTGTGTCCTCTGGTTGCCTGGGTTACCCTTTTAATGTGGACATTACACTGACAGTCAACTTGCTTTTCTTATGTATAAAATGAGTATAATTCTCACAGGGCTATGTGTAGGTCAATTACCTGTGACAGGTTGTTGTAGGTGCTTAATTACAGCTGATTACTCTTAGCTCTTGAATCCAGCAGCAGGTTCCTGGCCTGCGTGTTAGGAGGAACTCAGGACCATCTTGAACAAGGCCTTAGTCCACTCTGGGACTTTCAGTCTCCTGTTTTTTGCCGCGCTGCGCATCTTGCGGGATATTAGTCCCCCGACCAGGGATCAAACCCGTGCCCCCTGCAGTGGAAGCACGAAGTCCTAACCACTGGACTTCCAGGAAATTCCCTCGGTCTCCTCCTTGATGTAAGTGAACTGAGAGAACCCTGACCAGGGTCACATTAGCTTCTGGAGCATACTCAGAAGTATCCCTCCACATAGGAAAATTCTCAAATCAAGAGGGTATCTCCAATGACCATTCCTCTACCCCCTCCCTATATCCAACCTTCATCATCTTCCCTGGTCCCTCCCGTTTCCTAGTTTCGGGTGCCAAAGTAGAAACATCAGCCAGTACTGCCAGTTAATCTCAAACTCAGCTAGAGACATACAAAAGAATCAGAAACATATCGAAAACTTTACTAGAAACACAGAGAAAAAAATATAACTGTCTCAGAGACTTCCCCTCCCTCCAGGATGGATGGACAAACAGATGGAGCTTCTAAGTCCGATGGGGCCGCTCTCGATCCCCTTCCTCCTCCTCCAGGAGCAAGGCATCCAGCTCCTGCAGTCGCTGCTGCAGCAGGGGTCCTACATCTGGGCTGGGGGCCAGATTGGGAGTAAGGGTCCTGCCAGCTGCAGCCCGGGCCCCGCGAGATGGCCGCCGGGATCGAGGAAGACTACTGTCCCGAAACTCTACAGTTCGCCGGAGCTTCCTTGAGCTGGTGAAAATCAGAGTCCCGTTGCGCTCCCGGGGTTCCTCAAAGATGGTCTCAAAGGTCCTGGACCAGGCAGGGAGGAGTGCTGGTTACCAGCACGCCCCCTGGTCCCAGATTTCCCTCTGTCACCCCCAAGCCTTCAAAGTTTCTCACCTCCTGGTTGTGGGTGACTGGTAATTCTTGTTGGTGTAAATTTCTTCCAAGCTGAACTCCTTCTTGTTCAACCTGTGAGCAAAGAGGAGCAGAGGCCTCTGAGAAACCTGGGGCCAGTGGGCCTGGAGAAGGGATAATCAAGGCCTGGTCTGTATTTCAGTTTCTAGGACATGCCAGGAGTGCTGCCTGAGGCAGACAAATGGTTCTAAGCATAAACCATGTCCAGACCAAATTGACTCCTCCAAGCTGGACTGTGCTCCCTGAGAGGAGATGAAGCCACACTCAGGGGATCTGAGCCTACACCTGTTTGGCCAAGGCAGCTCCATGCACAAGAAGCCTCTCACCTGATTGGTCGAGGCAGCCCCATTGGTGTAAGGTTTGGTTGAGAACGGGCCGGTGTCCTGCGTATTCTGAATCGAGAAACCTTTCCCATGGTCTGCAAAAACGGGGCAGAGTGTAAAAGTGCAGCATGGGCTCAGGCTCCCACTTGTCTCCTCCCCCTTCATCTGTACCTCTACCTTGGTCTTGGGGTCTGAAAGCACCTGGTCTTCTGAGGCCCTTGGCTCCTTCCTCTTGGTTGAGCTCAACCTGCAGAGAAGGTCAAAGCTCAGGGCCAAACAGCATTCACAGCAACATCCCCATCTCCTGCCCACTGGATACTAGGGAAGGAGGCTGGGCCCAGACTATGGCCAGAGCTTTAAGGAGGGTTTATCAAGAGCACTACCTGGGTTCTGCAGGTTCAGAGAAGGAAGAAGTGGACGTGGTAGACGAGCAAGATGTGACGAGGGGAGGAGAGCCTCCCACTCCTCCAAGAGGGAAGACCTCTTTCCGGAGACAGGGTCGAGGGGGTGGCGGGGCTCGGGCCATCTCTCCACCACCCACAGTGTGCCGCCGAGGCCGTGGCCGGCTTGGGTGGGGTGGAGCAGGGGGCCAGCTGCAGGTATCTGGGCCAGGGGGCCCCAGATCAGGGCAGGAGTGGCTTCGGCCCAGAGAGGGCTTAGGGAGAGGTGCTGGGGGATTCTGGTCTTGGGCCCGCCATTGGCGGATAGGGGGCCGGGGACTGACAGATGCAGTGCCCTCAGCAGCCCCAGACTGCTCGGCCTCTGAGATGGCAATCTTCAACTCCAACTTCATGGGGGGTGATGGGGGCGGGGGCCGTGGGGCTTTGTTGGGTGTGAGGAAGATGTCAGCAAAGCTCTCCAGCTTGGAGCGGACGGAATGGAAGAGGGGGGCCAAGCCCCAGGGACTGAGGCGGGGGCGTAAAAGGCTGGATGGCGGTGGGGTCGATGGGAGCTCCAGAACAGGATCTGGGGCTGAGGAAAGGAGAGGGTCAGGTGGGTATTCCTCAGCTGCAGGTGTCTAAGCCCCACTTCAGTAGCCTTAGTCCCTCCCCAAACACTAATCTTTGCCCACAGAGGAATAAGCCCATCCCTAAAATACCAAGCCCTAAATTCAGAAGTTAAGCTTCAGGTCTCTGAAGTCTAAACCCCATCTTCATACACCAAGCTCTGCCCCGGGAGGGGGTTAAGCCCCATCCCCAACTCGTCACCTCACACTTCTAAGCTCATCTAGAATGTTCCAGAACCCCAAGTCTCATCCATCTGAGTCCTTACCTGGTGGTGGGCTCTCCAGAGGGTTTGCAGACAGGGCAGATGGCTGGAATGAGGGTTCCACGTCCCTGGGTGGAGGCTTTGGCTGGTGAACCATCATCCTTGGCTCAGTTCTGGGGTGAAGTGGCAAGTAAAAGGCTGAGGAAGCTTCCAGATTCAGATCCCACCTGAGCCAGCACATCCCCTGTCCCTTAAGCCTTCTGAAAGTGCTACAAGGAAGGACTGGACATGTAAATTCTGATGTCCCTAGCTCTGGCTGCCTGGATAATGGCTGTTGCCTGCACATCTTGATAATCCCTTCCCCAGCCCTCTCACCTTCTCGCTGGGACGGTGAAGTTGGGAGTCTCATCGGCAAAGCCCTGGATATAAACAGGGGATGGTTGTGAGGAGGCAGGGAAGCCCCCTGTGGTCTCCGTAGCTTCCCACATCCCGACTCTCTCGGTCTCCAGATTCCTGCCTGGGTTCACACTAAAGACTTTTTCATATAGGTCTTTGCTCAGACAGTGTCTTCCGCCCTAAAACGCTGTCCTCCTTGCTCTGAGCAAAATCCACCCCAGACACAGCCCTCCTACCCCTGTCTTCTATGCCCACTGGCATGCCTGCCCCCAGCTGAACTCCTGACATCTTTCCCTGAAGTTTCCATACCTCTGCTGGGGGTCTGGAGCTGGCAATGTCCTCTAGCATCACCACCCGGGTGGGCTGGGGGGCCTGGTCCACCTTTTGTGAAGGGCCCTCCTCTGGGCCAGGTGTTGTCCTTGATCGCCGCCTCAGTGTGGAAGGGGGCCGATGCACACGGCTCAAGGGCTCTCGGCATAAGTGCAGTGGGTCGGGAGGCCTAGAGAGGGACCAGGAATATCAGTGGGGCTCAGCTGTGTTCCCAGCTTACCCCCCATCCTGCCATGCTCACCTGGCTTGTGGGGACCACGTGGCCTGTCGGGGTGGTGAGGCAGGTGGATGGCTGTGGACAGAATCCCGACGGTTGCTGCAGTGCCGTGGGGTGGAGATCTCCTCTTGGGGCACGAGGGGGACCTAGGGGAGGAGGAAGTGTCAAGAGCAAGGTGATGGAATGAGGCTGGACAGGACCTCCCTGTGCCTAACAGTGCCCTATGCCACAAAAATGACACCAATCGTGGCTAGAATTCATTCAAGATCCCCAAAGAAGAGGTCAGTGATGGCCCTCAATTAAGGGCCAGATATGACAGTGTCCTGAGCTGCTGGTGTGGGAGCTGGATAATGTCACCCAGGCTATTTGAAGAAATGAAAAGGAGAGGGTGACCTGGAGTGAGTCACTGCCCTATTTGGGGCCTCAGTTTTTCTAATCTGTGCAATGGAGCCAAAGTCCTCAGCCTGCTTCCCAAGGATTGCCTAGAAGTTGGCCTGGGAAGAAAGCAGAAGGGTTTCTCATACTTAAGAGTTGTAGGGATGTGGTTTCAGCCCAACAGAGTTGGTAGTGGGGAATGGGCACTGGAGACACTGCCCAATTCCAGGCTGGAGTGAGAGCCAAGGAAAAACAAAAGACAAAAAAAAAAATCTAGCATTAGGGAGGCTGCCTGATGGACGAGTGTGAGTGTGAGGTGTTTGGACCTCAGTTATCCTCACTAGTGATCTAGTTTGACTTTGGTACTGAGGGAGAAGGGGGCCTCTCAGTTCAAGGGGCTCACCATGTGGGCAGCCATGACATCTTCCAGGACCACGGCCAGGACCCGCCGAGAGGCTTTTTCCAACGGCGAAGGGGCCCCGAGGGGCTGCAGCTTCGGCCGTTTGGGGCTCCTGGCTCCCCATAGCGCTCGAGCCAGGGGCTGGCGGCACAGACCCTGCCGGCCAGGCGGGCTGGAGGATGAGAGAAGCAGAGGACGGTCGCCTGAGCCTGTTGTTGGCTCTGTGGTTTCCCCGGTACGGCCACCAGGCTCCCCGTTTCCCGGGCTCAAGACAGGCGGGCGGGGTGCGCTCTCACCTGGAGTCCCCGGGCAAGTCCATGGGGGAAGCGGCGGCTCCGGGGAGTCCCTGGGGGATCCC
>NW_020173198.1:1399562-1400138 GCF_003031525.2 Neophocaena asiaeorientalis asiaeorientalis
GGGCTCCGCCCTTCATGGTCCGCCCGCGGCTCCCGGTAGCTCACGGTCCGGAGCCCTGGGGCGCGTAAGGGCGCCCCCGCCTGGCTGCCAGGAACGGGTGTCTTCCCGCTGCCGCCGCAGCGACCAGCGGATCACTCGCGCCCTGTCTGGGCCGCGAAAACCTGGATTGCTGCGGCCCCCGTTCTCCCACGGCCCGAGCCTCCTGGGGCCTTTGTCCCTGCAGATTCCGCCCGGAGATTTCCCCGGGATCAGCAGGGATCCCGGTCCTCGGAGGTTCAGTTTCCGCCGGAACCCTCTTCAATTCTCATCCACCCCCAGCGAGTGGCCGAGGACTCCGAAGCAATACTCCCACACGCCGACGGTTCCCCACTCCCACTAGATCCCCTAGACTAGACCCCCGCGGAAAGACTCCTACAGCGCGGTTCCTCCAAACAGACGCCGCGCGAGGATCCTCCTCTCCCTGTGAGCTTCGGCTCCGCAAAGCTCCACTCAGACAGGGGCGGCCCGAGCTTGAGCATCAGGAACTCAGTCCGGATCCCTGGGGATCCACTGTCAAGCAGATACCCCCCCCCCTTT
>NW_020173198.1:1400365-1459210 GCF_003031525.2 Neophocaena asiaeorientalis asiaeorientalis
GGGAGGTCCCGCCCACAGACCCCCTCCCTCCGCCCTCCCCTGATCCCCGCCCAGCTCTCTCCCCAGCCGGGGACCAGATGGTTCAAAAGTTTCTTTCCCTCCCTCCTCCCGCCCTCTCTGCAGCCGTTCGGTGCCCTCCCCCGCGCGCCGCTCACCGCCGCCTCCCGCGGATCCCGGGTCTTCGACGGCTCCCACCTCCGGCTCCTTTAAAACTAGCCTTACCCAGCACTGCCCAACCGCCGAGGGCCTTCTTCTCGAAGCCCTGGGGCACCGCCCAATCGCCGGTCCCCGTCTTCCGGGGTGGTGAGAAACTAAGTGAAGCCGCCTGGCGGCCATCATCCCTAGGGGCAAGGAGCCAAATTTGGCAGCGCCGCCATTATAATTGAGGGCAGATTGCGCTGAACCAGATGAACCGAAGTAGACCGGACGGCGTCATCTTCTCCGGTCAGTGAGTGGCCGAAGACTATGGCAAGTTTCTCGAGCTATTGAGGCAACTGTCCTGAAGCTAGGTTGCCGCCACGTTTTTTAAGGGCATCTTCCGGTTCTTTCGTTTTTAGGCCAATAAACGTGAACTGAGTGCTAACGATATGTGAAATTCCCAATTTCCTAGAGAGGCCCCATTGAGCCCGTTTCCAGTACCATCGAAGGCTCCTGAACCGGGTTCCCACGTTGCAGGGAAGAGTTTGGCTAGGGCTGGTGCCGCCTCAGGCTCCTTTGCTCGCACGGTGGCGTGGAGAGACTGGGCTCAGTCAAAGTGGGGAAGAGGGTGGGGCATTGAGCTTCACTTTACCCGAGTGTTCTATAGAGGGCTCAGTACAGAGGCGTCATTGCAGGAGACCAGTAACCACCTTGGTGTGCTTGATGGCTCCGCTTTTCTCTGGTGCTCCCACGAGCCCTCTTTCAAGAGGGGCCTGGCTGATGGGGTGTGTAAATAGTCCTTAGTAGTAGGGGATCGGGGATGGAATCCTGCTGCTTAGAGAGGCTGCGTCACGGAAATTTTATACCAGGAGCCTGCTGTTGGTGGGGAGGTAGTGGGCATGTACTGGCTTCTTGTACTGTGAAGGCGCCCTCACTGCCTAACCAAAGCCCATGCCTCCACTAGTTCTCCTTCCCCAGGATTCCCTGGTCCAAACTAGTACTCTTCTTTTTTTTCTTTATTTAAAAAAATTATTTATTTTTGGCCGCGCTCCCAGGGCATGCGGGATCTTAATTCCCCGACCAGGGATCGAGCCCCTGCCCCCTACAGTGGAAGCTGGGAGTCCTAACCACTAGACCGTCAGGGGATTCCCTAGTATTTATTTTCTTGATAGAACAAAAAAGCCTGGAGGCTAGAATCCTGGGTCTGAGATGAAGGTGTGGAGTGACCTACTCAGCCCAGCATAATTCTCTTTTATGGGATTGAGTGATAAGAGTAATGATCCAGAAAGGAAGATATGGAAAGAACAGCATCGGTAAGAGTTGGTGTGGAAAATGAAGACTCCCGACTCTAACCAAGGACTCATCCAGATAGGTCTCTGGGACTACAGTGACTCTCTGTAGCACAAGGCCTGCTGGGGCCTCTGGAAATGCATGGTGAGACTTCTGGTGCGAATAAGCAACAGCTCTTCCAACTAGAAGTGTTCTCTCTCCCCGCTGGAGCAGGGCTGGCTACACAGGTGCTTGAGGATGTTCCCTGCTGGTATGGTGATGCTTCCAGCTGTGAGTAGAGATCCCTCTCAACTTTGATGAGTTGAGAGGGCCCCTGTAGGCTTTCACTTTCCTGCTTAAATACACAGGTGTTTCCCAGACTCCAGGGCAATGAAAACCTTTCAAGGGCCGAGCAAGCCTGATCTGAGTTTTGAGGGCAAAGGAAGTAGCCTAAAGAAAGGGCCTGAGAATCTGGCGGGGAGGGCCCAGCCCTATGATCCTAACTTGGGGTGCTGGAGTTCATCAAATTGAATAAGGTGGACTGCGGTTTCTTGGCCCTCAGCCCAGGCCAGCAGTGACGAGCCTTCACACCCTCACGGCCTTGCCTCTGGAAATAACCCTAGAGGGAGGATTTCCAGTCACCTCTTTGTGACTACCATTTCAAAAACTCTTACCTTATCCACCACCTGTGTACACACCCCAGGCGTGGCCAATGTGTGCTGATCCAGTGGCAAGAGGCCTCACCCAGCCTCCTACGGGACAGGTGATGTGGCTGGAGATTGGCACATCCGTGTATCTATTCTTAAGAAACTCTGGACCCCTTTAGGCTCTGGGCTCACATCTGCTTAACTGTTCCTGGCCTTAGAGGTCTCATTTGTAAAATGGGAACAATAAACCCTGTCATGCCTGCCTCAAAATAGAAGATCAAGTGAGAAGGCACATCTGAAAGTGCCTGATAAGTAAGTTAAGTCTCAGGCTGCAGGTAAAAAGAGGATGATAAAAACTACCTCTTTCCCTCAGAGTGCTCTATCCCTTCTGGTCCTCAAGCCAGCTGCTCTGCTCAGTATCTTTCTCTGTAGAAGCCTCTAGCCTGAGCTCTAGATCAGCCAGGGAGGATTGGGTTGGGTTGTGGCTGCAGGGTGTTGAGATGGAGGGATGTTCAGTTATAGCCCTTTGCCAAGAACCACCCCAGAGAAATGACAGGAAGTCTTGGGTTTGGGTTGCTACTCTGGTTCGCATCAACCATTCAACAAAATTTCATTACCTGTGTGCCATGCTGTGGGAACAGACAGGTGCCTGTCCCTAGGAGTTTGGAGTTTATATGCCTGTGTACAAGGTTGCCGTTGCCTCTGCTGCTTCCCTCAGCCTCAGTCCCCTCCACCCTGAAGTATTTAGTCCACCAGGTGCCAGCACACTCCTGTCCAATTTAGTTCCCCTGGTGAGGAGCTTTCAAGACCACCTCTGGGGGCTCTTCCACTCTGGTCAGCTACTTGCTAGAATTTTTATTTATCTGGGAAAAGTGGTCCTGCCCATTGTCTAGCTCGTCTTCCCCAGTCTAGAACCATCTGCCACCACTACTATCCTCACCTCCTTTTATTTTTTATTTATTTGTTTTTTAAGTGGGTATGATAGGCAGGTGTCAAGTTTGGAGGAACTGAATGGTAAAGTGATAGGGCCTGGACTTCCCTGGCGGTCCAGTGGTTAAGACTCCTCACTTCCCCTGCAGGGGGCACGGGTTCAATCCCTGGTCAGGGAACTAAGATGCCACTTACCCCACAGTGCGGCCAGAAAAAAAGTGATAGGGCTTATGGTGAGGATGTCAGGGGGAGGAAGAACATTGGGAGGATTAGAGAGAGAGTCAAGAAGTGTAAAGGGAGCTACCTATTAGTATCTGAAACAGATGTATGTCACTGTGCCAGTTATTCATTTATTACCTCTTGGAAAAAAATTCATTCTTTTTGCCTGCTGTGTGAAAATGGATCTGGGCCCTTTAACTACTTTTTCTTTCCCAGCTGGTACAATGAATGTTTTGTCAGTAGAGAGTTGGGGAGACATTGCAGGAAGGAAGGGCTTTGCTTCCTGGTTCCCATGAGCCCTATTGGCAGGCTCCTGAAGTATGTAGTGGCCAGCGGCACCCAGATGCCAGCAGCTTCCCCTGGTGCACCCCTTGGACAGTTCAATGGTGCAGTGCCTCTGGTGAGACACCTTCCCATGAACAGTTTTCCCTGGCACCCTAGAGGGAAGATTTCCAGCATGTTCCACCAGGGTGACACTCCAGTGACTTCTGTGTTCTCCACCCAAAATTCTGGATCTCAGCTCCAGGGAGGCCCAGGTACAGGCTCTTTCTTAGGTGCAGTATCTCCGGCTGAGGGGTAGTGGCTGCTCTTATAGCTGCTATTCCTGCATTCTTTAGAATTCTCTTTCCTTCTTACTATCTATAGCAGGCGGAATTGTGTCCCTCAGAATTGTGTCCCAGTTCCTGTGACTGTGACCTTATTTGGAAATAGAGTCTTTGCAGACATAATCATTGAAATCATACTGTATTTGGTTGGGCCTCAATCCAATTACTGGTGTCCTTGTAAGAAGAAGGAAGTTTGGACACAGACTTGTGGAAAGGAGAAGGCCATGTGAAGACACACAAAGAGACATGCAAGAAGAATGCCATGTGGTAACAGAGGCAGAGATTAGAGTGATGCATGTACAAATCTAAGGAATGCCAGAGATCACCAGCAAACCACCAGAAGCTAGGAAGAGGCACAGAAATATTCCCCCTAGGGTCTCAAAGGGAGTATGGCCCTGCTGATGCCTTGATTTCAGGATTCTAGTCTCCAGAACTACGAGAGAATAGATTTATGTTGTCTTAAGGCACCCAATTCGTGGTAATTTGTCATGGCAGCCCTAGGAAACTAATACATAATCCAATCCCTCATTTCTCTATTTCCCTTTTTTAGTTGATCATTCTTTTTTTTAAAAGTATTTTTAAATGTTATTTATTTATTTATTTGGCTGAATCAGGTCCTAGTCATGGCACACAGGATCTTCGTTGCCGTGCATGGGCTTTTCTCTAGTTGTGGTGCACGGGCTCCAGAGCGTAGAGGCTTGGTTGCTCCAGAGTGCGGGGGCTTAGTTGCCCCGTGGCATGTGGGATCCCAGTTCCCCATCCAGAGGCTGAACCCATGTCCCCTGCGTTGGGAGGGACCACTGGACCACCCGGAAAGTCCCGATGATTCTTTTTTTTGGCTGCGCCGCATGGTTTGCGGGATCTCAGTTCCCTGACCAGGGATTGAACCTGGGCCACAGCAGTGAAAGCCCAGAATCCTAACCACTAAGCCACCCCAATTATTGGGGACTCCCAATAATTCTGTTTAATAAACTTCTGCTTGTTGAAATTGCTATGTGGATTCTCCCAATTGTACCCACACTTATACCATCAGCAACAAAAATACTAGTGTTTTAGCACTAAAGAAAATGGAATATACGAATCTTGAAAGTTCCTACTGTAATTACTATGCAGATATTTCAGAGAGTAGGCCATTTTTGAGAGAGGTTTAAAATCTGCATTGCAGACATATTCCTTAAATGCATTTTGAATGCTCCTATCGCACCTGAGAAAAAAATAATAAATGAGAGCAGATGGTGCCTGTGAGGACAGCTGGCTCAACTGAAGTGGAGAAAGTTGGGTTAGGCAGCTGCCATGTTATCTAAAGGCCATTCCTGACATCCTGTGGTTTCAGGTGGAGGCCAGCTCTAGACAACACTCAGAAAACAAGTCCAGGTAGAAGTTTCTAGAAATGACTGTACCTGATACTATAGGCTGAGAAGGCAGAGGGGCAGTGGTAACAGTGGCAATGCCGAGGCAGGGAGGTCCACGACACACACAAAATACATTCACCTGGCTATGACCTTTCCTCCAGAGAAAGAGGCCTAGACATGAGAGGCAAGGGCCCTGGCTGGTCAAGAAGGCTCTAGGGCTTCCCTGGTGGTGCAATGGTTAAGAATCCGCCTGCCAAGGCAGGGGACATGGGTTCGAGCCCTGGCCCGGGAGGATCCCACATGCTGCAGAGCAACGTGGCCCATGCGCCACAACTGCTAAGCCTGCGCTCTAGAACCCACGAGCCACAACTACTGAAGCCTGTGCTCCTAGAGCCCGTGTTCCACAACAAGAGAAGCCACCGCAATGAGAAGCCCGCGCACCACAACGAACAGTAGCCCCCACTCACCGCAACTAGAGAAAACCTGTGCGCAGCAAAGAAGACCCAACGCAGCCAAAAATAAATAAATCAATAAAAAAAGAAGGCTATAAATATGGGATGACATGTCCATTTATTTGCTAAACACATTTTTAAAACTCAAACCACATGCCAGACACAAAAATTACTGTGGTGAGCAAGACAGTGAGAGTTCTTGTCCACAGAGAGACAAGTAAACAGACCAGGGCCTAGTGAGATAAATGCTAAACTCAGCTTATATGCAGGTTCCCAAAAGTGCACATAAGCAGAGCTAGAGAAACCTCAGAGAAGGTGATGAATCATCTAAGAACTGAGGGAAAGGGGGTCGGTGGGGAGACTGTGCATGGGTCATCCCAACTGTGCAAAGGACCAGAGGACAAAACTCAGGAGGCTGCAAATAATTGGGTGTCAGCCTCTCAGAACTAATGCATGCCTTTTAGAATAAATATGTTGGGGCTTCCCTGATGGCGCAGTGATTAAGAATCCGCCTGCCGATGCTAGGGACACGGGTTCGAGCCCTGGTTGAGGAAGATCCCACATGCTGCAGAGCAGCTGGGCCCATTCGCCACAGCTACTGAGCCTGTGCTATAGAGCCTGTGAGCCACAACTACTGAGGCCCGTGCGCCTAGAACCCGTGCTCCGCAGCAAGAGAAGCCACCACCATGAGAAGCCCGTGCGCCACAACAAAGAGTAGCCCCTGCTCACCGCAACTAAAGAAAGCCCATGCACAGCAACGAAGACCCAATGCAGCCAAAATTAAATTTTTTTAAAAATAAAAAAAAAAAAAACATTTTCCCAAGGTTCGGGCATCCAACCTCTTTTCCTTGGTTCCAACTGTCATTATATCCTCTAGGCCAGTGATTCCCCACTTGGGGGGGTGACTCCCCACTACCCCACCCCTCAGGGGGTGTTTGGCAATGTACAGAGACATTTTTTGGTTGTCCAGCATGGGGGTGGGGGTGGGGGTGGGGGGGAACGGAAGGTCCAGGGAGGGGTGTGTGTGCGCTACTGACATCTAGTGGGGTAGAGGCTAGGGATGCTTCCACTAAACATCCTACCATGCACAGGACAGCGTCTCACAACAAAGAATTCTCTGACTCAAAATATTAATAGTACTGCGATTGAGAAATCCTCCTCTAGGCCTGCACATCTAACTGGCTGCTAAACATTTTCACATGGTTGATGAGCTGAGAGCTTCTTATTTTTTTCTAGATATTTTAGTTGACTATTCAACTACACTTTACTCCTGTTGCTAGCATATGACCTAAAATCCTGTTACCCGAGTCCTTCCTTCTCATGGTTTTCCCATGCCAGTCCCGAGTCTATTATGTACCTGTAGTTTAGGACAAATCCATGGGGGAAAAAAACATGCAAAGTCTCTCTCCTCAAGGAGCTTACCTTCCAAAGCGGGAGAATGGACAATTTCTAATCGACATAGATAAGGGATCCTTCCTTATCTATGGATAATGGGTGGGCCCAGGGGTATCAGCTGTCTTGCTCAAAACCAGCCAGCCCTGCTCAGTGAAAAAGTGTCCCTTGTCCTCTACCATGCTCAGAATGCCCCGTGGACATGCGTGTAGGTGAAAACAGGTTTGTAATTATCTGAGTACAGAACCTATATTTATTTTATATAGAAGCACGAACTTACAAGTACAGTTTTAATCCTGACTTTTCCAGAAAGGCCTGTATAAATGGAGGAAAGACTGTATTTTGTTTTGTTTGGAACTTTGCCAAGAATTATTTGCCATTTTGGAAAATCATTGCACAGATGGCCACACTTGAATTTGAATCAGCAACACAACCCATCTGTGACAGCCTGAGTTTGTAGCTGCTGTGTTCATAGAAATCCTATATGTAGTGCAAGCATATTTCCATATGATTGCTTCACTAAATCCTTTGGCAAAGCCCTGCCCAAGCATTTACATATTGAGATATACGTTACTTTTTTTTAAAGAATAATATAATACACGAAAGTGCACAAATCTTAATGAACCTCAATGTTCTTATTAAATAGAGACCACAGTCCCTACCCTCACATGGAGCGTTGATCAGGGTTAGATGATTCTAAGAAGGTTGTTGTACGCCTGGGGCAATGTAGAAGTTCCACAAAGGTGCTCAGCTCCCTACTGGCTTCTTTCAGGACAGGAACCCAGTTAATTTTGCGGCCAGGACGCACTCTCCGAGGCCTTGTGGGTCAGCGGAACAGAAGGAGCTGAGGTGGAATAGCCCAGAGGACGCTGACCAATGCGGGCTCGCTACATGGTAACCTCCGGAGACTCCTGATCCTGTTCTTGCGAACCCGGCCTCCTGTCAGGCGTTACCTAGCAACAGCGTCCTAGAGTCTGGCCCAAGAGGCCAATCAGCACGTACTTAGTTATTTCCGTGATGGGAACAGTCCAGTCACCGGGCGCTGTCAAAAGCCACCTCCTCAAGCTAATCTCCGCAAGCACCAATGAGGGATTAGGAATTTTAAGAGCTGGAGCTGAGTATTCGGAGCTGGCTCTTATTTGGTAAGACCAGCTAGGGGGAAAGAATGACCAGCTTCCGACTGCATCTGAATGATGGTTGTGAAGGCAGGTCGCCGCCATATTCTCTTAGGGCGTTTTCCGGTACCATTGTCCACTCTGAGTACCAGAGTGACCCATGACGTTGTGATTCCTCTGTTTGGGCCGCAGCTTGGCCCCACGCAAAGCCAAATCCGGGCTGGCTCAGACACCGGGTCTAGCAGGGCAGTGTCTCCTTGGTCCGGAAAAGAGAGTAGCTCTTGGATTGGGGCATCTAGGACCTGGGGACTGGAAGAATTCAAGCGCCGCCCTAGTCCCGTTCCCCATCTGCAGCCCAGAGCCTGGATCCGAGCCGAGGAGGCTGTGAGCTGTGTAACTTTGCCGCGCGGCGGAGTATTTCTTCTTGGAGAAGTGGTGAAATCCGAGGCGCAGAAGGCCCTTTTACCGAAAGTGATACTAGAGCCCTATGGCCACCTGAGGGCGCTCCGTGAGGCCCTTTAGTGGTCTCCCTTTGCCCATTTTTGCTCACTCTTTATTCATCTATTCACGATGTACGTAAGCCAGTTCTTGGGCTAGAACTGCAGATGCGGACTACTCAGGGCAAAATACCTGGAGCTGAGGGGAACAGAGGGGATAGTGGGCTGAGGCTTGGGGAGGGACTGTCCTAGAGTGTCTCTTGAAAGCCTTTTTTTTTTTAATAATTTACTATGACCATCTTGCTTTGTCTATGACTACAGCATAGTTTCTTTTTAAAACGGCTGTATTGAAATGTTATTCACATACCAAGTAATTCACCCATTTAAAGTGTAAAATTCAATGTTCTTTAGTATATTTAGAGTTATGAAACCATCACCACAATCAACTAAACACATTGTCATCACTCCAGAAAGAAACTCCCCAGCCATCACTCCCCATTCTCCTCTCCTCCAGCCCCTGGCAACCACTGATCTACTTTATCTCTCTGTAGATTTGCCTTTTCTGGACATTTCATGTAAATGGAATCATAAGACATGTGGTCTTTTTTTATCCGGCTTATTTCACTTGGCATGTTTTTAAAGTTCGTCCGTGTTATAACATGAATCATTATTTAGAATTTTTTAAATAGATTTTAGTTTTAGAGTAGTTTAGAGTTCACAGTAGAATTGAGCTGAATGTACAGAGTTCCCATATTCCTCTGCCCTCCCCCCAGCCTCCCCCACTATCAACAACCCATACCAGAGTGGCACATTTGTTACAATCTATGAACCTACATTGACTCATCATTATCACTCAAAGTCCATAGTTCGCATTAAGATTCACTTTTGGTGTTGTACTTCTATGACTTTTGACAAATGCATAATGACGTGTATCCACCATTATTATAGTATCATGTGCAATAGTTTCATTACCCTAAAAATCCTCTGTGCTCCAACTATTCATTCCTCCTTTTCCCAACCCCTGGAAACCACTGATCTTTTTATTGTCTCCATGGTTTTGCCTTTTCCAGAATGTCATATAGTTGGAATCATACAATAATCACTTAGTAATATGCATTTGAGGTCTCTGCATATCTTTTCATGGCCTGACAGCTCATTTCTTTTTAGCGCTAATATTTCACTGTATGGATGTACCACAGTTTATTTATCCATTCACTTACTGAAGGTCATCTCGGTTGCTTCCAAGCTTTGGCAATTATTATTATTATTATTATTATTTTCGGTATGCGGGCCTCTCACTGCTGTGACCTCTCCCTTTGCGGAGCACAGGCTCCGGACGCACAGGCTCAGAGGCCACGGCTCACGGGCCCAACCGCTCCGCAGCATGTGGGGTCTTCCCGGACCGAGGCACGAACCCGTGTCCCGTGCATCGGCAGGCGGACTCTCAACCACTGCGCCACCAGGGAAGCCCACAAGCTTTGGCAATTATGAATACAGTTGCTGTAAACATCCGTGTGCAGGTTTTTGTGTGGACGTAAGTTATCAACTCCTTTGGGTAAATACCAAGAAGCATAATTGCTGGATCATATAATAAGAGTATGTTTATTTTTCTAAGAAATTGACAGTCTTACAAAATGGCTGTACTAATTTTTTTCAATGAATTCCTTAGGAGTTTGTATATCGTGTCACCTACATATAGCAAGAGTTTTACATCTCTCCAATCTGGATGGCTTTTATTTCGTAATCTTGCCTAATTGTTCTGCCTAGAACAGTATAATGTAACAGAATAAAATGGAAGTGATGAGAAAAATATATATATATATATATATTATAGTATGTAATAATGAGAATAATATTGGTGAATAGAATAGAAATGAAAAGAGTGGGCCTCCTTATCTTGTTCCTGACCTTATGGGAAAATCATTCAGTCTTTCATCAAGTTGAGGACTTTCCCTTTTATTTCTAGTTGTTGAGTGTTTTTATTATGAAGGGGTGTTGGATGTTGTCAAGTTCTTTTTGCATATCTGTTAAGATGATCCTATGGTTTTTGTCCTTATTGACATATGATGTATTACATGAATTGATTTTCAGATGTTAAATCAACCTTGCACGCCTGGGCTAACTCCCATCCAATCATGCTATATAATCCTTTCTGTGTGTTGGATTTGGTCTTCTCTTGTATTTTGTTAGGTATTTGTTTTTATTTTTATTTGTGGTAAAATTCACACAACATAAAATTTATCATCTTGACCATTTTTAAGTGTACAGTTCAGTAGTGTTAAGAATACTCACATTGTTGTGCAACCAATCTCCAGACCTTTCTCATCCTGCAAAACTGGAACTCTGTATGTAATAGGGAAGAACCTTTTGTATTCTATCACAAGTTAATCACTAAAGAGATGTTGCCTCTAAGCTTACATTATACATAATGGCCCATCTCTGGGAACCCTGCTTGCCAGGTAATGAGCATTAAGCTAAATACCTTTGTTTAGCTCACAGAAAACATCCTGACCAGGCCCACCTGTGAATGACTGTGGGAGGAAGAAATTAACACATCCCCTTTGGAGGCAGATGGGAATCAGGAAGTATTTTGCTTTACTCCCTCCCATTTTTGTATAAAAGGAGCCTGAGTTGTAACTCAGGCAAGATGGTTCTTTGGGCACAAACCCACCATCTTCTTGGTCAGCTGGCTTTCTGAATAAAGTCGTTATTCCTTGCCCCAGCAACTCCTCTCTCGATTATTGGCCTGTCCTGTGGTGAGCAGTACGAGCTTAGACTCAGTAACATATACTTATTAAAAAACTCCCCGTATTCCCCTCTCCTCAGCCCATGGTAATCACCCAACCACCATTCTACTTTCTGTTTCTATGAAATTGGCTACTTTAGATACCTCATATAAGTGGAATCATACATATTTATCATTTTGTGACTGGCTTATTTCACTTAATGTCCTCGAGTTTCCTCCAAGTTGTAGCACATGTCAGGTTTCCTAACTTTTCATGGCTGGATAATATTCAATTGTATGTAAACACCACATTTTCTTTATCCATTCATTGGTCCATGGACACCGGGGTTTCTTCCACCTCTTGACTATTGTGAATAATGCTGCCGTAAACGTGCGTGCATCAATATCTCCTCAAGACACTGCTTTGAATTCTTTAGGGTATATACCCAAAGTGGAATTTTTGGATCATAAAGTAATTCTATTTTTAATTTTTTGATGAACCACTATAATGTTTTCCAGAGCAACTGCAGCATTCTACATTCCCACCAACAGTGCACAAGAATTCTAGTTACTCCACATCCTCACCTGCACTTGTTGTTGTTGTTTTTTTTATAATAGTAGCCATCTTAATGTGTGTGAGGACAGTAGAGTTTTTTGACTATTGAAGACAGGCTTATCTAATCATCTGTTTTAAACACCTACTTTTAGTGCAATTTCTCTAGCTCTTTATGTTTCAGCCAGTTTTTTTCCCTTTCTTCTGTTTTTAATTAATTATTTTATTTATTAATTTATTTTTGGCAGTGTTGGGTCTTCGTTGCAGGCTTTCTCTACTTGTGACGAGCTGGGGCTACTCTTCGTTGCAGTGTGCGGGCTTCTCATTGTGGTGGCTTCTCTTGTTGTGGAGCATGGGCTCTAGGTGCACAGGCTTCAGTAGTTGTGGCATGGGGGCTCAGTAGTTGTAGCTCACAGGCTCTAGAGCGCAGGCTCAGTAGTTGTGGCACATGGGCTTAGTTGCTCTACGGCATGTGGAATCTTCCTGGACCAGGGCTGGAACCCGTGTCCCCTGCATTGGCAGGCAGATTCTTAACCACTGCGCCACCAGGGAAGTCCTCGCTTTCTTCTTAATTGTTTCACAATGGTTATCTTTTTCTGTGCTCAACTCGGAGGTGAGAGACTATCTTATTCCCTGGGGTGTGTCACTGTGCCCTTCTCATGGTAGATTCCATATAAATCTTAACAGGTAAATACATTGGAAATACGACCATCATCTGAGGTGAAATATGCAAGAGGCCTACTGTCGTACTCTCAGATGCTTACAGAGGACACTACTAAGCTAGAAGTGAAGTCTGTACTGCATTATGATGCCTTTACTACCTGGGGGCTGCTGGCTCCACTGGGGGCTTTTCCAGTGCCCTAGGCAACTAGACCTGTGTGTATCTGTCTCCCTCAGTAGGTTGTAAGCACCACTTGGAGAAGGCACCCCTAGAGCCACCTCTTTCTGGTCCCAAGCATTATAGTTGGAGATGCCATGTTAAATCACTTCAGACATGGAGAGCCTCAGGTGCTCCAGGACTAAACCTTGAGTCAAGTCCAGTGGAGACCTAAGCATCTGGAAGGCTGTGGAGAGGAATGTAAGTAACCTCCACGGCCGAGGTCACTTTGAGTAGCTCCCTGCTCTCTACCCAGCGCCTACAACTGTGCTCAACCCAGTGGGTGCTTAATAAATGTTTGACCATCGTCCAAGTCTGGGTGTAAAGGCGGCAGGGAATCCTAGAGCAACGCAGACGAGGCTCTGGCGAGAGCGGGGCCGAGCGCCAGGCCAGGGAGGAGGCCGGTGCTGTGAACTCTTGGGCAGCAGAGCTGCGCCGCTGTCCCTTGGCACGTACACCCAACACAACACCTGCGGCCGAGCAGGTGCTGAACAGTGGCTGGCTGGGCCTCCAGGAAGGTGGCCTGCCCTCAACTCTATTGCTGGCTTCCTTCCAACCGGAACGATTCTCTCAGACCCAATCAGGACACTGGCTCTTTGCCTTCTGCCGGACACCACCCAATCACAGTGCGCGGGAGGGAGAAGGGCGTGAAGCTCAGCAGCGCCATGACACTTCAGGGCGAAGAGTTTAGGGCCCCGGCGCCGCCTAGCGGTGGGTGAGATTCAACCGCGCTTCCACTGCGCCCGAAGGCATCTTCCCAGGCTCTAACCCCGGTCCTTGCAGGACCCGTGAGAGTAACATCGGAGGGGTTTTCACTGGCCCCAGGAGAGGCTGGTCGCGGAGCCTTTCGGGCCTCCTCGGCGACGCTTTGCGTCCGAGCAGAGGCCGGCTTAGCCCCGCTGCGTCCAGAACCCGGCGCCCAGCGGCGAACCCGGGGAGAAGCTCTGGACCCACGGCGCTGCCCCCGGACCCGCTCCTTGCCGGCGGGCAGGGGGAGGCCCGGTCCGGGCGAGGGAGGCCGGGCGCCGTGAGCTTCGCGGACGTGGCCGTGTACTTCTTCCCGGAGGAGTGGGGGTGTCTGCGGCCCGCGCAGAGGGCCCTGTATCGGGACGTGATGCGGGAGACCTACGGCCACCTGGGTGCGCTCGCTGAGGCCCAGCCCTCCCCTTTAACCTTTTTCTTGTGACCGGGCGACCTTTAGGCTTCGGTCCGGGCGCGCCTGAGAGTGTGTCTATTGTTGGGACGGGTCTTCTCTCCGAGTGATCGGGAGGCTGCACCCCACCCCAGCAGAGGAAGCACCTTCTCTAGGCTCCATCCTCTCACCCTGTCCGCTGTTGGCCCTTCTCCCCTAGGATTTGCAGGTCCCAAACCGGCCCTCATCTCCTGGATGGAGGGAAGGAAGGAGGCATGGAGCTCGGAGGCCAAGGATCCCGAGGAGGGGCCGAGGGGCCCAGGATCTGGGATAGGTGAGGAAAACTGAGCTGAGCTGGAAGTCAGCCTCTCTTGGGAGTGAGCCAGGCGGCCCTTTCTCCCAGGAGCCCCTCCCGCTACCTTCCGCAGCCCTTCTCTTTAAAGACCCCAGTTAGTACGAATCCAGTGAACCCTCTCTTCCCAAATTCTCTTTACCACACCTGGCGTCCTCCTTGCCTTCAAGGGAAGCTGGTCCCACTGTCCACACTGTGGGTTTGGGGTGAGGCAGCTCTGTTGGGGATTGAGATCTTTTGCCTTCTTTCTGCTTAGAGCATTGCTGTCCAACAGAGCTTTCTTCAGTTATGAGAATGTGCTGTACCTCTGCTGTCCAACATAGAAGCCACTATCCACATGTGGCTATTTAGAACTTAAAATGTGGCTAGTGTGACTGAGGAAGGGAATTTTAACTTTTAGCTAATTTAAGCCTAGACACTGCCATGTTTCTGATTGGCCTTGCAGAGGGGCCAGTTCACTTTGTCAGGTTTCTTGGCCCACCCTTGCCTCTAAGGAAGTACCCTGCCATTTGAAGCTGCCTAGACCCCTCAATATAAGTAATTTAATGACTTGCCACCTTCCAATTAAGATGGCAACAGGTGTTTTTGTGTGCTTAAAAGGCACTGAGGTCTCAGTTTAAGAAATGGTTTCACTGAAATGCCCACATCTAAGGTCTTTAACCAGGGAGAGGTGTTAGCTTCCCTATGAAAAGAATTCAGCACTTTCTTATGAGAACACTATACAGTTTTGGAGGCCCTGAGTGAGGAAGAAGGGATGGTACTTTTCCTGAAAAGGGGAAACTTGTACCTGAGGCAGGTGGGGTATCTCTGGACGAGGGGGTCACACTCAGACCCCTGCGCCTTGGATGAATGGGTACTCAGTCTCATGTGCTGCTCCATCTCCATGGACAACTGCCTGCTTCCCAGAGAGAGAGAGCTATGTGGTTCACAGCACCCTGCA
Organism: Neophocaena asiaeorientalis asiaeorientalis; assembly: GCF_003031525.2. NCBI lineage: Eukaryota > Metazoa > Chordata > Mammalia > Artiodactyla > Phocoenidae > Neophocaena > Neophocaena asiaeorientalis. The sequence continues at coordinate 1,415,501 of NW_020173198.1, forward strand.
CTCTTCCCCTGGATCCAGTGTGGCTGTTGATTTGAATAATTAGAGCACTGGCCACCCACAGAAGGGAGCAGTCCTATTCGCGTCTGGACTGTGGGCAGCTCTTTGCGTTCCCCGCACTGTTAGACGCAGGTAGGTCCACTCTGGTTACCGTCCCCATGTTTATGGTCATGTGGTATCCACTTTTCCCAGAGGCCTCACTTGGGCTAGCACCAGCTGCTCCACGCAGGACACACCTGTGCCCTGTGACCGCCACTTCCACTCAAACAGGTCCTCTACATCCACAAGTGCAGACGTACGTGCACAGACTGTGGGTGCCACTCTACATATGCCCATCCCCCCCACCCCCCAGCCAACATGGGCTCATGCATTGGGTAAGCACCGCCACTACTGCCTACAAAGTGCTTGCCAGGAAAACGTGCTCTGGCACCAGCTCACCCACAGGGGAAGGAAGCCCTGCTGGTGTTGTGACTGGGGGCGGTGCTTCCGCCAGAGGCTTCCTTGGCCATTTACAGCCCTTACACAGGCAAGAAACGTTCTCCCTGCAGTTGGCATCTGCTTCTACTCCTCCCTCCTGCTCAGCCAAGAGCGCATCCACTCTGCTGAGAGGCCTTTTCCCTGCACTGAGAGTGGGGAAATATTCAAGAGAAAGTATGCCCTGAAAGCCAACCAGTGGACCCATCAGACAAACAGGGAGAGGCAAAGGTGTGGGAGAGCTGGGTAGTCCCTGTGCCAGGCTCCATCCCTGGGGATGAGGCCCCCCCAGTTCAAATCCACTATTTCTCAGACAGATTCCAGGAGTATGGGGCACCTGGGTCACATGCTGTGAAGGCTTATGATGGAAGATATCTCTTTTCCTCCGAGTGTTGGCCATGCAGGGTGAGCAGAGGCAGGAGACAGAGGAAAAAAAAGGGGGAGATGTACTAAATGATAAGGTGTGTGCGGGCCTTGAATTCCCCCTTCAGAGAGCAGGATATAGAAGTAATCAGGAAGGTGCCTGTGAATTACTTTACTTATAAAGGGACAGGTTGGGGACTTCCCTGGTGGCGCACTGGTTAAGAATCCGCCTGCCAATGCAGGGGACACTGGTTCTAGCCCTGGTCCGGGAAGATCCCACATGCTGCGGAGCAACTAAGCCTGTGTGCCACAACTACTGAGCCTGTGCTCTAGAGCCCACGAGCCACAAGTACTGAGCCTGCGTGCTGCAACTACTGAAGCCTGCAAGCCTAGAGCCCGTGCTCCGCAACAAGAGAAGCCACCACAGTGAGAAGCCTGCGCGCAACGAAGAGTAGCCCCCGCTCTCTGCAACCAGAGAAAGCCCGCGCAGCAACGAAGACCCAACGCAGCCAAAAATAAAATAAATAAATTTATTATTTTTTTTTTTAAAGGGAGGGCTTCCCTGGTGGCGCAGTGGTTGAGAGTCCGCCAGCCGATGCAGGGGACGCGGGTTCGTGTCCCGGTCCGGGAGGATCCCGCATGCCGCGGAGCGGCTGGGCTCGTGGGCCGTGGCCGCTGGGCCTGTGCGTCTGGAGCCTGTGCTCCACAAGCGGAGAGGCCGCAGCAGTGAGAGGCCCGCATACCGCAAAAAAAAAAAAAAAGAAAGAAAAGAAAGGGACAGGTTGGAACTAGCCTACATGAATCTGTTAAGGTAAATCCTTCAGGACTCATTACCCTCTCCCAGGATTAAGTACACTGCTTGCTCAAGTCTGGGTTTATGGCGCAATGACATCTTAGGCAAAGGTGAGGTTTGTCAGTCTATAAGGTGAAGTCCATGTGTACTAACTATAATCGGAAGTTGTACTTTCAGGCATTGCCCCTCACTGAGCATGAAACAAGGAGAAATTAATCTCGAAGACTTTCAAAACCCAATTTAGAGCTGCCAGTGCAACACAGGGGACATTCCAGGTTCAAATCTCATCCCTGCCTTTACTAACAGGTTCTGGGCAAGCTGCTCAACCTTCTGAAACGTCCTCATAATGACTCTGGAAGGATAATCATCCTCATAGGGACTCTGAAGATGAGTTTCAACTGAGATCATTTATATCAATTTCAACCATGCCATTTTTAAAAATAAATTTATTTATTTATATTTTTATTTTTGGCTGCATTGGGTCTTCGTTGCTGTGTGCGGGCTTTCTCTAGTTGTGGTGAGCGGGGGCTACTCTTCGTTGCGGTGCGTGGGCTTCTCATTGTGGTGGCTTCTGTTGTTGCGGAGCACGGGCTCTAGGTGCACAGGCTTCAGTAGTTGTGGCATGCGGGCCCAGTAGTTGTGGCTTGCGGGCTCTAGAGCACAGACTCAGTAGTTGTGGTGCATGGGCTTAGTTGCTCTGCAGCATGTGGGATCTTCCCAGACCAGGGCTCGAACCCGTGTCCCCTGCATTGGCAGCTGGATTCTTAACCACTGCACCACCAGGGAAGTCCCTCAACCATGCCATTTTAAGTCTTCTGTCACTTATAGACATTGTTTTACTCTGATGCTTTTATAAAATGAAGATCTTCAAGGAAATTCATAAAAAGGACTTTTTGACAAATAAGACTTTTGATGACTTTTAGATCTTACCACTAAAATGGATAAAAAAATCACAGGGCTTCCCTGGTGGCGCAGTGGTTGAGAGTCTGCCTGCCGATGCAGGGGACATTACATGGGACTGAATGAACTGATAAATATGATTTATAATTTTATGACTTTTTGTCTAAAATATTACTGGCTGGCTTTTAATCTCTGTTTTCCAGAAAACCTTTCCTTTTATGCTATGACCTACAAAAAGTTGATAAAGTATACCTCTGTATTGTAAATGAAGATGAAACATTGCTCTTTTTCTCTCTGCCTGATCCCTCCAGAATTTGGCTTCTCTAGCTAGCTCCCCTCTGGACTTGATGGCTTCTTGCGACCAGGTTACAACTAGTTATACTAATCATTGAAATTTGTTCTCTTTATGTTGTTCTCAAATTGCTTATGCCTTGTGTCTCTCTCTGCTGTACTATGACCTTATTAATGTTACTAGCTATATTACTTATATCCTGTCTATTTTATAAGATTGTTACCTCTTGCATTACCTAATGTATCATCAGGCCTCCAACAAAATTAATGATGGCTAAATGTCTTGAGGCAATTGATCATATACATAACTCTATGTCAAATAATTTTAACAGGGCTTCCCTGGTGGCGCAGTGGTTGAGAGTCCGCCTGCCGATGCAGGGGACACGGGCTCGTGCCCCGGTCTGGGCAGCTCCCACATGCCGCGGAGCGGCTGGGTCCGTGAGCCATGGCCGCTGAGCCTGCGCGTCCGGAGCCTGTGCTCCACAACGGGAGAGGCCACAACAGTGAGAGGCCCAAGTACCGCAAAAAAAAAAAAAATAATAATAATTTTAACAGTGAGACTCTAGATATGGAGAAGCAACAAGGGAAAACATTTCCTGGATTATAGGAATAGACTAGTAAAACACACGATCCAGAGAATTTTAGGTTATTAATAGGGCCCAATCCAAAAATAATACATTGGTGGACTTCCCTGGTGGCACAGTGGTTAAGACTGTGTGTTCCCAATGCAGGGAGCTTGGGTTCAACCCCTGGTCAGGGAACTAAGGTCCCACATGCATGCCGCAACTAAGAGTTCGCATGCCACAACTAAGGAGCCGGTGAGCCGCAACTAAGGAGCACATCTGCCCCAACTGGCACAACCAAATAAAAATTTTAAAAATTAAAAAAAAAATAAACAGAAACAGCACATTGGGTGGCTGATCAATGAAATCTTCCTCTGACCTAGGAATGAGAATTCCATGACAAATTGACCATGAAAAGCCTCCCAAACCTTGGTCGAATTTATGACCAAGAGGGGGCCCTGTGCGGGAGCTCCCTGGTGGCCTAGTGGTTAGGATTCCGGGCTTTCACTGCCATGGCTTGGGTTCGATCCTTGGTCAGGGAACTGAGATCACACAAGCCGCTGGGCGTGGCCAAAAAAAAAAAAGACGGGGCCCTGTGGAAAGGGAACCTTGCCTGCCATTTGGTAAACAACAAATGCTGCCGGCCATCAAGTTATCAGCCACTGCAGCCACCAGGCCCTCCTACTCCCTACCAAGGTGTGCCTTGAGGGAAATTCAAGATGGAAAAATACAGGAAACATTCTGTTCTCAGGATACTGGCTCGATAGTTAAGTTGCATATCTAAAGAACAATTTAAACAAGCCCAGACTCTTGCATCTTCCCATATATAGAAAAGCCCTAAAATCATTAACTTGAAATGTCTGTTTTTTTGTGATTAGCAATAATGTTTTGATGTTCAAATATATATATATTTTTTTCCAGCAAAAACTGCTATATATCCTGGCTCCTCCCTTACCTCTTTGGAGCAGTTCCTCAGAGCTGAGAGGATAGTCCTCAGTAAGGTCCTGGAATAAAACTAAACTCGGAACTTTTAGGTTTCCGTTTTCTTCAGTTGGACAAAATCTTTGTTCTTCTCCTTACTAGCAAGTACCCTCTGAGATTTTCCTCATCAGTAGAACCAGGATGATAATCATTTCACACATGGTAGCAAAAAATAAATACGTTGAACGTGTAATATGTTGGGCATGGTACCTGCGCACAGGAAACGCTAACGTTAATTCCCTTCCCCAAAGGGCAAGGAGGGAGTTACCCACTATCGCAAGAGAAGGCTCCTCTGAGAAAGCCAGGAAAGGAGACCCAGGGATATTCCAGCCACGGGTTGGCCAGAGTGGCTCCGTCGCTCAAATCCTTCCCTCCCTCGGCTAGGCTGCGCCTCCAAGAAACGGAGGACCATTACTGATCCCAGGCGGGGTCGCCCCTTCCCGCCTCCAGACTCCCGGACAGTCACCCGACATCGAGGGTCCAGCTTTCTGCCCTTACGCTTCCGTTGGCTTCGTTCAAACAGGCCGCTTTTGGCAATACCCAATCAGAATACTCGATCTTAGGCCACCGCCCAATGACCGCGTGGAATAGGGGGGAAAAGGGCGTGAAGCCCAATCGCAGCGCCATCACACTTGAGGGCAAAGAGGTTAGGGAGCCGGCATGGCGCTCCGGTCAATAAAATCGATAGCTGGAAGCTGCCTGTGTTTCAGGCAAAAGCGGTGCAGCAGCGGGGCCGCCATTTTCCCCGAAGGCATCTTCCGGTGCCTTTCACCCAAGTTCGGGCAGGAGTTTCCTGAATAACAGCGAAAGGTTTCCGTTAGCCCCGCCGGCGGCCGATTCCTGTTCCCTCCTGGTCTCCCCAGGCACGCTCCGCCCGGATCCGGCTTGGGCTCCCAAATCCCGGGGCCCGCCAGCGCCCAGCGGCCAAGGCCGGGACAGCCGTGGCGCCGGCTTGTCGGGTCCAATGGCGCGGCCTTCGGCTCCGCTCCCCGCGCGGGGACCAGGAGAGGCCGGACCCGGCCGGAGAAGGGGAAGGAGGCCGAGGGCGGTGAAGTTCGGGGACGTGGCCGTGTACTTCTCCCCGGAGGAGTGGGAGTGTCTGCGGCCCGCGCAGAGGGCCCTGTACCGGGACGTGATGCAGGAGACCTACGGCCACCTGGGCGCGCTCGGTGAGGCCCGCCCCAATCCGCTTCCGCGGGACCCGAAGGGATGGAGGAACTGGGGGTGGGAGTCCAGAGTGTCCATGGTCCTGGCCTGCGAAGAGGTTGTGTCGGGCGGGAGGACAGGGGCTTGGCAGGAGATGCTACCGGGTAAGTAAGTCTACCCAGCGTTGTGTACGAGCTGGGCCTCTGACTGATTCTTCTTCCCCAGGGTGCGCAGGTCCCAAACCAGCCCTCATCTCCTGGTTGGAACGAAATACCGATGATTGGGAACCGGCTGCTCTGGATCCACAGGAGTGCCCAAGGAGGGTAACAGTCCAAAGAAGTAAGTGAAAAATGCCTCGGAGGGTTTGCAGCCTCTAATGACTCAGTCCAGAGTTTCTGTGGCTAGGGGTACCTATGACCCACGCTCCATTTACCGTGTTCGTTTCTACAACTTCAAGGTTCCTGTATCTTTCATGGTGTCGAGTCCTTCTACCAAAGATTCACTTGTCAGTTTGTAAACTGACCACCTGCAGTTGTCTGTTGTGTAAATGGATCAGTGAGCTTTTCAAAAGAGCTACAACCCTCCTTCCTCCTTCCCAGGACTCTGTCTCCAGCATGCTTTGAATTGGGCTCTGACTGAGAGAGCCTATACCTCTGACTTTTCCAGGTTTTGGTTGAAGGGATTTTATGGGGAACAGTGGCCTGGGGTGCAGGGGCCTCTTTTTGCCCTTCTGGCAGAATGACCCCGATCAGTGCAGGAATCTGCAAGTCTCCTCAGGATCAAGCAAGGCTCTGATTAAGGCCATTCAGGCAGAAGGGCCCCCCAGATCCACCTACAGGGGCAGATGCAACTGTCTGGGCTGGAGTTTCTGTGCCAGATTCTCTAAGAGCAGGGCTATCTTTCTAAGATTCAGATCGGACATGATATTTCCTTGCTTAAAACCTTTCAGCTTGGCTTCCCTGGTGGCACAGTGGTTGAGAGTCCGCCTGCCAATGCAGGGGACACGGGTTCGTGCCCCGGTCTGGGAAGATCCCACATGCCGCGGAGCGGCTAGGCCCGTGAGCCATGGCCGCTGAGCTTGCACGTCCGGAGCCTGTGCTCCGCAACGGGAGAGGCCAGAACAGTGAGAGTCCCGCGTACCAGAAAAAAAAAAAAAAAAAAAAGCCTTTCAGTTTTTGCCAAGGCAGGTTGTCAAATGGCTGTCAGTTATATCTAAGATACTTGGGGAACTTGGTGAAAATACAGATTCCTGGACCCCATCGCAGAACGACTCATTTACTCTTATGGATATCTATGAACATACACATATTTTAATAGCCTCAGTTGATTTGGATGTACGTTTAGGTTTGGTTCTCACAGTGTGGTCCTCAGACCAGCAGCAGCGGCAGCAGCAGCAGTCGGGAATGTATTAGAAAATGCAAATTCCTGGACCCCATCCTAGACATGTTGAATCTAAAACTGGGGGTAGGGCCCAGCCATCTGTTTCATTAAACCCTCCAAATGATTCGGATCACAATAAAATTTGAGAAGCATTGGCTTAAAGGGCCTTATGACCTAGTCAATGCCAAATCATACCTCATTTGTTTCCACTTCCTGCCTTACACTTACCTCTTCAAAAACTGAAAAAAAATTTTATTTTTTTATTTTATTCATTTATTTTTGGCCACGTTATGCGGCATGCAGGATCTTAGTTCCTGGACCAGGGATCGAACCCATACCCCCTGCAGTGGAAGCGCTGACCTCCAGGGAAGTCCCCCAAACTTTTTTTAAAATTAATTAATTAATTTATTTATTTTTGGCTGAGTTGGGTCTTTTGCTGCACGCAGGCTTTCTCTGGTTGTGGCGAGCGGGGCTACTCTTCCTTGCAGTGCATGGGCTTCTCATTGCAGTGGCTTCTCTTGTTGCAGAGCTGGGGCTCTAGACGTGCGGGCTTCAGTAGTTGAGGCTCATGGGCTCTAGAATGCAGGCTCAGTAGTTGTGGTGCATGGGCTTAGTTGCTCCACAGCATGTGGGATCTTCCCGGTGCAGGACTCGAATCTGTGTCCCCTGCATTGGCAGGAGGATTCTTAACCACTGCGCCACCAGGGAAGCCCCCAAAACCTTTTAAAAGTCAGCTTAATCTCCTCCAAGAAACCTTCCCTGATTTCTCCAAGCTGGATTAGGGGCTCCTGTAATACCCTCCATATTTCCATAGCCGTATGTCACACTTGGTTGGTTGTCTTTGTCACTAACATTCCTAGAAGACGGGCCGAGTCTGTTTTATAACCTGTAACACTATAATAGGAAAGAGTAGGAGCCAGTGTTTGTTAAATTAATTTCTCCTTTGTGTTCCTGTAGAAACCAGAACCAGAAAGAAGAATGAAGAGAAGGAAGTATTCCCGCCTAAGGAGGCACCCCGAAAGGGGAAGCGAGGCCGCCGGCCCAGCAAACCCCGCCTGATCCCCAGGCAGACATCCGGAGGTCCCATCTGCCCTGACTGTGGTTGTACCTTTCCCGATCACCCGGCCCTGCAGAGCCACAAGTGTGCCCAGAATCTGAAAAAGCCTTACCCTTGCCCAGACTGTGGGCGCCGCTTTTCCTACCCGTCCCTGCTGGTCAGTCACCGGCGGGCACACTCTGGGGAGTGTCCCTATGTTTGTGACCAGTGTGGCAAGCGGTTCTCCCAGCGCAAGAACCTCTCCCAGCACCAGGTTATCCACACAGGCGAGAAGCCCTACCACTGTCCTGACTGTGGCCGCTGCTTCCGGAGGAGCAGGTCCTTGGCCAATCACCGGACCACACACACGGGTGAAAAACCCCACCAGTGCCCCAGCTGCGGGCGTCGCTTCGCCTACCCCTCCCTGCTCGCCATCCACCAGCGCACACACACCGGAGAGAAGCCCTACACCTGCCTGGAATGCAGCCGGCGCTTCCGCCAGCGCACCGCCCTGGTCATCCACCAGCGCATCCACACAGGCGAGAAGCCCTACCCGTGCCCGGACTGCGAGCGGCGCTTCTCCTCCTCCTCTCGTCTGGTCAGTCACCGGCGGGTGCACTCCGGAGAGCGTCCCTATGCCTGCGAGCACTGCGAGGCCCGCTTCTCTCAGCGCAGCACGCTGCTCCAGCACCAGCTCTTGCACACGGGAGAGAAGCCCTATCCCTGCCCGGACTGCGGACGTGCCTTCCGGCGGAGCGGTTCCCTCGCCATACACCGCAGCACGCACACCGAGGAGAAACTGCACGCGTGTGACGACTGTGGCCGCCGCTTTGCCTACCCCTCACTGCTGGCCAGTCACCGGCGCGTCCACTCGGGCGAGCGGCCCTATGCCTGCGACCTGTGCTCCAAGCGGTTCGCCCAGTGGAGCCACCTGGCTCAGCACCAGCTCCTGCACACTGGGGAGAAGCCCTTCCCCTGCCTCGAGTGTGGCCGTTGCTTCCGCCAGAGGTGGTCTCTGGCCGTCCACAAGTGTAGCCCTGGGGTCCAGAACTGTAGCCCCAGATCTGCTATAGGAGTGCCTAGCCAGAAAGGCAATGCCCTTTAGAATGGGAAGGACTGTGTAAGTTCATTTCTTTTCGCGGAGGGGCCCAGAAAAGGGAAGGAGCCCCCGGTTATACAGGGCAGAGTCAGAACTAAAACCCAGGTCTCTTGCTACACAGAGCTGAACTTTATTCTACCACGCTGGCTGCCTTAATACATGTGTCTAGAACAGACAGTCCCAGTAGGACAAGTGACATTATTTGGTTAAAGTTTTCCAACCTACCCTATCCTAAAAGAGTTTCTGTGTGTGGATATTGGGCTAAAAGTTCTCCCCATCTAATTTACGGGCTTTGTGTTTTCTAGTTTGTGCACGCAGGGATTACCTGTCCCCTTGCATGCAGTCAGGAGGACCCCATTTATGGGGAGCAAGATCTCCTCCTCCTCTGCCTCTTCCTCCATGCCAGGTTTAATCAAACCTGGTTTAGCCCCCTTTTGACGATATTCCTGCCAAGTGGTCTTCTACCCTTTAAAACCTCCCTTGACAGGGAGCTCACTACCTCACAAGGCAGGTCATTTCACTGTGGGACAGCTCTGACAATTAGAAGGCCCATAAGAACAACATTCTCCTTCCCTGGAAGCCTTGCCCAGAATATGTTTAAAACTTGATCTACATGGCAGCCCTTCAGAAAACTTAACCACAAATACTCTGCCCCCATGTTTTCAGGTTAATTAGCATTAATTTGGTCAGTCATTCCTTAAAGATAGGTATTCAAGTCCCACACATGATCTCTCCCCAAACAGGTGCTGGTTTTTCAATGTCCTTTTTAAAGGATCATACAAAGTAAGCCAGCATCACAGTATACACTGTACCTCCTTGGTCTGTACTTGTTTTAACAGCTCTAGATTGCATTGGATTTGGGGGTGGTAGCAGTGTACCAGGAATTTATTGGGTTTCAGACACCTAAATACCTAAGCTTTTTCTTTTGTTCTAAAACCACATGCTGTGAAGTAAGTCGTCTGCATCCTGTGTTTGGAAAGTTGGTTCAAGATGGGTCTGGGACATAAGCGCAGTGAGCTTTGGGAGATTGAGGAAAAACAGGGGAGCTGTGGTCTAGGCAGCAAGAAGTAGAACCAGGACCAGCTTGTTGTACTTTATCTGGTGGATTTGGATTCGTTCCAGGCAGCCAGTAGCTGGAAAATTCTTGAGAACTGGGTCTCACTCCTCCCCGAGTCTCATCAGAATCAGGAACCTTCCATGAGTCCTCTGTGAACATTTTTCATGAAATGAAGTGAGGCCATTCAAGGAGGTTAAAGAGTTAGGTAACTGAATACAAAGCAGGAAGAGTCTGTAGTCATCAAGTTGTGTTCATGCCCTGCCTCCCTAATAAAAGCTCCAGACAGCAGCAGCAGCAATGTGTTTTAATTTTGACATGCCTCCATGGCACCCGTTCCTAAGTAGGTGTGCAGTAAAGCTTTACTGAATTAAGTAAACAAGGCTTACCACTTTGCCTTGGGTAGCTGTACCAAACTGAATTTCTAAACATGACATATCGCATATTCCAATAGCTGGTGTGGGTCATCCTCCTACCCCTGTTGCTTCTTCCCTCAGTCCGCCTGATATCAGCCCCAGGGGGGTGTAGCTGGGGCACAGGGTATTTGTAATTACCTGTTCTGGTATTTAGCAAGTTGCATTGTAACTGTTTGTTTCTCCTTGGATTGATGGGTTTCATCAATCCAACAGATTGGGTTTCATTAGAATGTCTGATGAACGATCATGTTCTCTGTGGAATTACTGTTCATAAAATGTAAATCTAGTTCCTTGACTAAGTAGACATTTTTACAGTTCTGATGGAAACCTGCCCTTTCCTAGCAGAAACCTATTAGAATTCTGCCCAGCCTCCTGTTTCAGAACTGCCTCTTTTCCCTACCTCTATCACCAGGCTGACCCAACTACTTCCTTACCTAGGAATTTTAGAAATTTCTTTGGGCCTGGATTGTAACTCATAAACTTGGGAGCCATTGGTAGGCAAGTCCCAGTATGTGGTCTGTGGAGGGCCGAGATGACAGACCAGTTCTTAGGTTTCCTAATGCACTTCAGTCCCAGGAGCCCTTTGACAATTAACTGTAGTCAGTGGGAGATCCCAGTATTCTTCCAAGTAATTCTCCCTTCTGCTTCATGTAGTTTAAGTTGAGTTTCTGTTACTTGCAACCAAAAGAATTAACTAATCCACAGCCCCAATATGGGTATATCTCCCATCTGTCCTCATGCCTATATGTGAGCTATGAAGAAAAAAAAATTCACAGTGCTGCTGAGAGGGGCCAGCCTTTCCACTCCATCCTCAGCTGAACCTTCAACATTGTTTATGTCTTTTATAGCCCCAAACCAGTGACTGCCTTCCCCTTCACCAAGAAAACACAGGATGTCAAACAGGAACTCCCTTAACATTCCACTCCCTGCTGTGACTCCATATTTACCAGTGTGACCACTCGTACTTGCTTCCCCACCTCATGGGAAGTCCCTCATACGCAGAGCTTGTCTGTATAGGTGTGCCTGGATTTCATCTCCTTATGCCCTCTCAAGGACTTTGCTCCGTCTATTATTCTCTCTTAGTTTTATGGTTTCAGAGTCCCTCTCTTGCCTGGAATATATACATGCCAACCTATGAACATGGTAAAATCTGTCTTTGAAAACGAAGAAATTTCCCTTTGGCTTCTGTCCCCATCTCCTATTTTCAGCTAAGTTTTTTAAAACAACAGTAGCCTACATTCACTACATCCACTCTGTTTATTCTTTGGCCTACTGCAATAGTATTCTAGCTATTTTGTTGAGCCTTTATGATGTGCCGTGTACCGTGGCATTAAGCATTTTATATACATGCCAATCTATAGTTGGTACGAGAACCCCATCAAGTCAGTGTTAGGAGATGCTCCTCCATGGGTCTCTCATGTTGCTACACATCTTGCTGAGTGTGCCAAAAAACACAAGGCTCTACCCTCAGCAAATTCTCAGACTTGAGCCAATTCCAGACCTAGAGCCCCTTGAATAAGGGAAGGCTGGGTCCCCTTGATGAAGGACCATGTTACATTGGCAAAACACTGTAAAACTTCTTCCTACCCTTTTCCAAATGTACCTACAGCCATCTACCAGCGTGGCTGGGCATGGGAGAAGGGAAGTAACTAGAGTTTTCAGGGATTCTAATTCTTCGAGATCCAAATGAGAGAAATGTATTAAATAAGACAAAATGTTCTTCCAGAAATAAACCCTTGTATTTATGATCAACTGATTTGCAGCAAAGGTGCCAGACACTGCAAGGAAAGAAAGTCTTTTCAACAGTTGGTGCTGGGACGTGAAAAAGAATGAAGTTGGGGGACTTCCCTGGTGGTCCAGTCTGAACCTGCCTTAAGAATCTGCCTTCCAATGCAGGGGGCGTGGGTTCGATCCCTGCTTGGGGAACTAAGATCTCACATGCCACGCGGCCAAAAAAACAAATAAAGTAAAATAACTCAGAAAGGACATAAGAAACTGGTAACAGAAATTGCCTCTAGGGAGGGGAAAGGGACTAGAGGAGAGACTTTTTGTAAAAAATTGAAGCATAATACACAAATAAGTTCACATATCACAAGTGCATGGCTCAATTTTCACAAACTGAACACATCTGAGTAACCAGCACCTAGAACAGGAATCAGAATCTCATCAGCACCCTAGAAACAAAAAAGGTAACCCTCTATCCCGATTCTTAATAGCTTGCATTAGTTTTGCCTGTTTTTATACTTTATATGAATAGAATCATGTATACTATTTTGTCTGGCATCTTTTGCTCAATATTTGTCTATAAGATTCATCCATATTATGCATGTGGTTGGAGATGATTCATTCTCATTCCTGAATGGTATTCCATGTAGTGAATATCCCACTTTGTTTATTCATTCTACTGTTGTGGATAGTTTCCAGTTTTGAGCTATTGCAACTTATGTTGCTGTGAGCACGTCTTTCAGAGAAAGGCCGCGTGCAGCAGCGAAGACCCAACGCAGCCAAAAAATAAATTAAATAAATAAATTTTTAAAAATTCATGTGAATTTGCATTTTCTTTTTTTAAAAAAAATTTATTTATTTAATTTATTTTTTGGCTGCTCGTGGCCTTTCTCTAGTTGCAGCGAGCAGGGGCTACTATTCCTTGTGGTGCACGGGCTTCTCATTGCAGTGGCTTCTCTTGTCGCGGAGCACAGGCTCTAGGAGCGCAGGCTTCAGTAGTTGTGGTCCACGGGCTCTAGAGCGCAGGCTCACTAGTTGTGGTGCACGGGCTTAGTTGCTCCACGGCATGTGGGATCTTCCCGGACCACGGATCAAACCCGTATCCCCTGCACTGGCAGGCGGATTCTCAACCACTGCGCCACCAGGGAAGCTCTGTACACAATTCTTAACATACATACCAAAAATCTAAAAAATTATGTAGTTGTGATTCTTTTTTTTTTTTTTGGCTGCACTGCGCAGCTTGTGGGATCTTAGTTCCCCAGCCAGGGATCGAACCTGTGCCCCCTACAGTGGAAAGACAGAGTCCTAACCGACTGGACAGCCAGGAAATTCCCATGATTCTTTTCTTTTCTTTTTTTAAATTTGTTAATTAATTTACTTAGGCTGCGCCAGGGCTTAGTTGAGGCATGTGGACTCTTAGTTGTGGCATGAGGACTTCTTAGTTGCAGCATGTATGCAGGATCTAGTTCCCCCACCAGGAATCGAACCCAGGCCCCCTGCATTGGGAGCGCAGTCTTACCCACTGGACCACCAGGGAAGTCCCCCATGATTCTTTTCTTTTCTTTTTTTAAATTTGTTAATTAATTTACTTAGGCTGCGCCAGGGCTTAGTTGAGGCATGTGGACTCTTAGTTGTGGCATGAGGACTTCTTAGTTGCAGCATGTATGCAGGATCTAGTTCCCCCACCAGGAATCGAACCCAGGCCCCCTGCATTGGGAGCGCAGTCTTACCCACTGGACCACCAGGGAAGTCCCCCATGATTCTTTTCTGAACAGTTATTCCAGCTTAAAATTTGGAGGCAAATTCCCTTAACAGGATATCAAGTACCCATATCTTCAAATGTTGATATTCTGTTACATCCTAAGTCCCACTAAATTCACAATTTAATATCGTATACACTACATACTCAAGTTTTCAATAATTCACAGCACATTAACAAAGTTATTAGGAAAACTGGACTACCAGGACCAACGATGTTATAGAGTGCACAAAATTCTGACCAGGAGAGCCAAGATCAAGGAGTGGTTTGCTTTAGGAAACAATTCTACCAAAAACAACAAGGGAAGAGAAGTAATTTAAAGTGTTCAAGGGACCTCTCTGGTGGTCCAGTGGTAAATAATCCGCCTTCTAATGCAGGGGATGCGGGTTCGATCCCTGGTCGGGGAACTAAGATCCCACATGCCATGGGGCAAATAAGCCCGCATGCCACAACTACTGAGCTCTTGCTTGCATGCCGCAAACTACAGGGCCCACGTGCCCTGGAGCCCATCCTCCACAACTAGAGAGCGAAAACCCACATGCCACAACTAGAGAGAAGCCCAAGTAGACCACACGCTGTAATGAGAAAGATCCTGCATGCCTCAACAAAGATCCTGTGTGCCACAACTAAGACCCAACGCAGCCAATAAAAAAAAAAAGGGAAAATAAAATAAATATATAAAAAGTGTTCAAGACATTAAATGTACAACTGACTCCAATTGCCATTTAGTATGCTTTGTATTATAGGATAGAAAAGCTACCCCATCTATGGAATGTTAAGCTGACACCCAAGACAATCAGAACCTCCCATATTCAATATCCCACTACTTTCTGGTTGTACCAAAAAATAAACAACCAGCAAATGACTTCACCTCTTAAAAAAAAAGCATTTACAGCAGCAACATGGATGGACCTACAGACTATCATACTGAGTGAAGTAAATCAGACAGAGAAACACAAATATCATATGATAGCGCTTATATATGGAATCTAAAAAAATGGTACAAATGAACTTATCTACAAAACAGAAATAGAGTTACAGATGTAGAAAACAAACTTATGGTTACCGGGGGGATGGGGGGAGGGATAAACTGGGAGATTGGGATGGACATATACACACTATTATATATAAAATAGGTAACTAATAAGGACCTACTGTATAGCACAGGGAACTCTACTCAATACTCTGTAATGGCCTATATGGGAAAAGGATCTAAAAGAGAGTAAATAGGGACTTCCCTGGTGTGCCAGCCAGACTGCCAAGAGCCTTCTCGAAGCTGGGCTGCCTGGCTGCTGCCACTCTCTCTGGAGCTGCTGGGACCCGTGGTGGGGACCCTATTCTTGTTTTTTTTGGGATTCCTTTTTTTTTTTTTTTTTAATATTTATTTATTTATTTGGCTGCTCCGGGTCTTAGTTGCAGCATGCAGGATCTAGCTCCCTGACCAGGGATTGAACCTGGGCCCCTACATTGGGAGCACAGAGTCTTAACCAGCGAAGTCCCCCTTTTTGCTGTTCTGATCGGGCAACTTCCATTTGTCTTCCAGATCACTAGTCTGTTTTGGATTTTTTGCATTCTCTGATTTCCTGCTGCTTTCCACGAGTGTATTTTTCATTTCAGTTAATAAATTCTAAAGTTCTAAATCTTTGTTTTTCAGATCTTCTAGCCCTTTGATGATTTCCTCACAGATTACCTCTCCGGATTCATCCACTTTTCTCCTGAGTTCGATGCGCAATTTTATGACTGTTACTTTGAATTCTTTATCTGATAAACTGCTTGTCTCCACTTTGTTTAGTTCTTTTTCTGAGGTTTTGTCTTGTTCTTCGCTTCTGAAGATATTCTGTAGTTTCTTCGTTTTGCCTAACCCTCTGTGTTCATTTCTATGTAAATCAGCTTCATCTCCCAGTCTTGAAAGAGCGGCCTTACGTAGGAGGTGTCCTGTGGGCTCAGTGGTGCAATCTCCCCTGATTAACAGAGCCAGGTGCTCCAGGGGTATCCCCTGTGTGGGCTGCATGTGCCCTCCTGTTGCGGTTGGGCAGCAAATGTTGCAGGTGTGCTGGTGGGTGAGGTTGGTCCCCTGGGTCCTCAGGGGAAAGCAGGGGCAGGGCGCGTGGTGTTAGCTAGGCTGATGGAGAGTGATAGAAATAGTGCTCACCAGCACCAGGCCAGCTACTTGGAAAGAAAGTAAAAACAAATGACGTCTGCCAGTGCTTCCATCCCCAGAGAAAATTCCACCAGATCCCTGCCCCTCCGGTGCATGCCCTGAAATTAGTCAATGAATCTCCTTCTTGTATGACCCAGGCGCTTTTCAAGCTGCTGCCTCTGTGCTAGGACTTGGAGCAAGTGAGTTTCTGCGACAGTCCCTTAATAATTGAGTGTCTTCCCTTTCCCACGGCCCTCGGGCTCTCCCAGATGTAAGCCCTGCTGGTTTTCAAAGCCAGATGCTATGGGGGCTTGGCTTCCCGGTGCAGGTCTCCCAGGCTGGGGAGCCTGATGTGGGACATGGACCCCTTGCTCCTCAGGGGGGACCTTTGCGGTTGTGATATCCCTCCTGCTTGTGGGTTGTCTCACGGGAGTGGGGGAGGTTCTCACTAGACCAGGACTCTGCCCTTCCTACCTTTCTCGATGTGGCCTTTTCCTTATATCCTTAGTTGTAGAAAATCTGTTGTGCTAGTCTTCAGGTCAGTTCTCAGAGATAGTTGTTCTATATGTAGTTGTAGTTTTGGTGTGTCCTGGAAGGAGGTGAACTCAGGATCTTCCCACTCCACCACCTTGATCCAGGATTGAAAAAAATCTTAAGAGATGATCTGACTCATTCCTCAGTGTTATTATTCATTTATGAGCTGTAATTTGAACACAGGTTTTCTGATTGAGGCAGGGTCTAGATAGTGTTATAATTACAATAACAACTATAAGCTCCTATTTATTGAGTACTTTGTGCAAGGCGCTACCCTAAGCACTTAGTTGAACCTAAGTTCAACCGAAACGGGAGCCAGATGACTCTGAATCCGGCTCTGCTGCCCCGTGAGCTGTCACCTGCCCCGTCACTCAGTTTCATTGTCTGTAAAAGGGGAGACACCTGTGACCTTGGAGCATGGGCCAGATCAAATACTGGGTAGGAACGCATTTCCACAGCCCACGGGCTAGCCCTGCCCGAGTACCAGAGCTCACTCCCTTACCTCCAGAACCCGCCTCAGTCTTGCCCTTGGGCTTTTACTCACCTCCAAGCCCCGGACCTGCCCATAAGAGGTCTCATGAGAGTAGCAGAAATGAGTACCTTTACTCCGTTAGACCCTCTCTCTTAGATGCCGACCCAGAAAAGCCAGATCAAGAGAAATCCTGCACCGCCGGCCACCTTCGGATCTGCCGCTACTTCACTCTCGGTCTTTCAAACAGACCGCTCCGGAAAGACCAATCAGAGCCTTCCTTCTTCCCCTAGCGACCGGCGCTGTCCAATCAACGCACGCTATCTCTCTACGGTTACGCCGTGGAGTCCAACCTCCCTTCCGATTTGCCCCTTGGCATGGAAGGGCAGATAAGAAAGGCGAGGGATGTTGAGGCCGGGGGCGGGGGGCACCATCTTAGCTAAGGGCAGGACTGTGGGCCTTCAGGACGTTTTCCAAGGAAGGGCGGAAACAGGTAATTGCGTTTTTCCACATTTTCCGGAAGCCTCTCTGCGAAGCACAGAAGGGTTTCCCATGGCGCCGCCCCCGGTTCGGTTCCAGGTGGCGGATGTGCCCGGGGAGGCCGGGACCGGGCGGACGAGGGAAAGTAGCCCAGGGGCCGTGAGGTTTGTCGGATGTGGCCGTGTACTTCGCCCCGGAGGAGTGGGGGTGTCTGCGGCCCGCGCAGAAGGCCCTGAACCGGGACGTGACGCGGGAGACCTATGGCTTCCTGGGCGCGCTCGGTGAGGTCCGGCGGCCCAGCCAGGACCCAGTAATCTGTGGGAAGCGGGGACTGATGCGCCCAGGGGCGATGGGCTGGAAGTGTGGAGCACCGAGCAAGCGCCCTCAGTTCTCTTCTCGGGTTCTCAGCCGAGCCCAGTGTTTTCCTTTGTGAGGATTTTCAGGCCCCAAACCCGCTTTTATCATTTAGGTGGAAAGAGAGGTGGAGGCGTGAAGCCCAGAGGCCCAGGATCCAGATCTCGGCAGCTGTGAGCAGAAACGAGGGAAAGGTCCTTCACTTCAAACCCCAGGTTGTGACCTTGGAGAACCTCCTCCCCCACTCGGAGCCTCAGCACACACTGCCCACTCCGGAGCCCCTCCGTGTTTCCCTGCACCTGATCTGCAGAAAGGGCTCAACAGAACAGCTAAATTGAGACTGGTAGCACTCTTGGGGCCACGTTGCTACCATCTCTTAGGAAGGCACGTTCCAGTTCTGGTTCTGGTGCACCTTCAGCCACCCGCGACTAGTGTTCAGTTCTTGGGCTGAGGCTCCTGGTCCCTCTTCCAAGTCCCACTTGAGGTTACTTCACTGAAAACCATTCACCTAACTGGCTTTTCTTTCTGGATTATTTTCTCCCTTAGTGTATTCTGCTTTCTGGACTGTATCTCTCCCGCTCCTCAGAGACGGAGTACCCTAGATGCAAGAGCCTATTAAAGGAGCTGGTGCTCCCTGGAATAGAGGGCACGCTTCGGGCCTGTCCGCACTGGGGAAGCTCATCCAAGGATTCTGTCTTTTACCCAGAGCAGGTCAAGTAGCTAGCAAGGACACACATGTGGTGTCAAGCCTCTGTTGGCACTGTTTGGTCTTGAAGACTTAGAGGTGGCCGTAAAGAGGACAGTGGCTTCAGGTGAGGAACTCTCCTGCCCCACACTTGCTCTGCACATAGTGCACAAAGGTATCAAACTTAGTGAGCTTAAAGGGTTTTTTCTCCAAATTTTTATGAATAGTAATTGCAATGTGCTTTTTTTTCCCCAGATATTTGCATGTTTCCTGGATTTTGCATCTTTTAAGTAAAGATGTATTCTTGGGCCACAGCAGCTGGAAATATGATGATGGGGAATTTTTTTTTTAAAGAAGGAGTATATTACTTGTGATTAGAGTTGAAATCAAGGCATAGTTATCTTCCGACTTAATTTTTACTGTAATGTCTGTATGTGTCAACAGTTGAGAGGTCTTTCTGACCTATTTAGATTTGCTAGCCCTACTTTAGAACAGGAAACTCTTGAAGGGATAAAAGCAAGGAGGTGGGGGGGACTAAGCATGTCTGCATGTCAGGAGTGGTGCTAGGTGGCTCAAATATCTCTTGACCAAAAGACTGCTTCTCCAAATACCTGGGTTCCAAAGATGATTATTAATGGGAACTGAGGGTTATTTTTACTTCACCACATAGCCTCTCCTGAACTGGTAGACCTGGATTCCAGGTTCAGCTCAGTCCCCACTAGCTGTGTGGCCTTAAGCATATTATATTATTACATTATTCAGATGTAAACTGACAAGTAAAATTTATGAACTATAATGACCTCCTGCGTGTTTCCTAACTTCTCATAATTATCTGATCAAGATTCTTCAACAAACATTTACAGTTTGGTGGGCAATAAAACAATTTGAAAGCATCATTTTTGTATTTTTATAATGATTGGCAGGAAAAACATGACACCAACCACTTATGAGCAAACAGTTTTAGTCTTGAACGTTGCAATCTGATGGTTAACAGCCAAGTGTACTTAGCTCCATCTTCTTAAGTTTTCTCCATCCCTAGTGCAAAGAGAAATGATTTACAACATAGTACCTGAATAAACAGAAGTATTTTTTGGTCCAAGTGAAATGCTTTATAGCTTCTCTTTACATAAAGTTGATTCCGTGTTTTGTTTTGTTTTGTTAATAAATTTATTTTTGGCTGCATCGGGTCTTTGTTGCTGTGCACGGGCTTTCTCTTGCTGCAGCAAGCAGGGGCTACTCTTCATTGCAGTGCGCAGGCTTATCATTGCGGTGGCTTCTCGTTGCAGAGCACGGGCTCTAGGCACGCGGCTCCGTAGTTGTGGTGCACGGGCTTAGTTGCTCCGTGGCATGTGGTGTCTTCCCGGACCAGGGCTCAAACCCGTGTGCCCTGCATTGGCAGGCGGATTCTTAACTACTGCGCCACCAGGGAAGCCCCTGATTCCCTGTTTAAAAGGATACTTGTTTCTGAGGATCTGTTTTTTTCCTTACTCCCATTTCTACACTATTCACACAGTGAAACCTCCAGAACTCAAAATGTTTTAAAATAAGCACGTAATTGTTGAGGCAAAATCAGCAGAAGTCACACTTAAAGCCAGAAAGTATTTCCGGTGAAAAACAGCAAGGACAAGGCCAGAAAATATAAAGACTGAAAAGGCACTAGCATGATCAGCAAAGAACATTTCTGAACACAAAGGGGAGATTCGGCATGTAGGGCAGGCAGGAGGGCAAGCAAGGAATTGTTCCAAGACCAGACTGTGGGCTGCTGCCAACAGACACCTGGTAGTTCTCATCCGTCTGTTATCTCCAGTGACCGGCCCCATGCTTAGTAACTAGAGTCTGCATCCTGCCTGACTGCAGAAATATTCCAAAGGTGGGAGTGAAAACA
The DNA here is from genome assembly GCF_003031525.2 of Neophocaena asiaeorientalis asiaeorientalis. NCBI lineage: Eukaryota > Metazoa > Chordata > Mammalia > Artiodactyla > Phocoenidae > Neophocaena > Neophocaena asiaeorientalis. The sequence continues at coordinate 1,436,025 of NW_020173198.1, forward strand.
TCTAGCACCTGTAGTCAGTCCAATGCAAGCCATTAAGATGACCCATCTCAACTCAAAAACAGGAAGACACTGAGTCTAGGAAGCAGAGGATACAACCCAAGGGCAGGGAGGGAAGACCCTGGATGACAGCTGAGGCCAGTCTGTTTTGGAGAGGGTCCAAGGAGGGAGATTTCCCAGGAAAAAAAATGGGGATTTGAGATTTGATGCTCCCCTTGGTAATTTGCAACAACTTAAAGAAGCGGAGCAGATAACACAAGGAGAAAAAACAATTATAAAATTGAAGAAAAGCAAACATTTGACAAGAAAGGAAGTATAATAATAGCATATATAGGAAATGCTATTTACAATAATGTATTGCAATGGGCTTTCCTGGTGGCGCAGTGGTTAAGAATCTGCCTGCCAATGCAGGGAACATGGGTTCGAGCCCAGGTCTGGGAAGATTCCCACATGCCGTGGAGCAACTAAGCCCGTGCGCCACAACTACTGAACCTGTGCTCTAGAGCCCGTGAGCCACAACTACTGAGCCCACATGCCACAATTACTGAAGCCCGCGCGCCTAGAGCCCGTGCTCCACAACAAAAGAAGCCACCGCAATGAGAAACCCACGCACCGCAATGAAGAGTAGCACCTGCTCGCCACAACTAGAGAAAGCCCGCATGCAGCAACAAAGACTCAATACAGCCATAAATAAATAAATAATTTATTGCATTAAGTATGTTGTAAAGAGGTCAAGGGAATGGGGCTAGAAATTAAGTATCAAGTATCATAGCAGGGTGCCCATAGTGTCTAAAATGAGTATACCAAGAAAAAGCAATTTTTTTAAAAAGTGTATTTTAAAATGAAAGCTCCAGAAGAAATGGCTAAGAGTGAAGTGTATTGAATCAGTTTAGGAAGATGAAAAATTCCTGAAGTGGACGGTGGTGATGGTTGCATAACACTGTGAATGTACTTAATACCACTGAACTTAAAAATTGTTAAAATGATTTTTTAAAAGAGGTTAAAATTATAACTTTTACGTTATGTATATTTTATCACAATTTTTAAGAAAAGGGGGCTTCCCTGGTGGCGCAGTGGTTGAGACAACGCCTGCCGATGCAGGGGACACGGGTTTGTGCCCCGGTCCGGGAGGATCTCACATGCCGCGGAGCGGCTGGGCCCACGAGCCATGGCCGCTGGGCCTGCGCGTCTGGAGCCTGTGCTCCACAACGGGAGAGGCCACAACAGTGAGAGACCCGCGTACCGCAAAAAACAACAACAACAACAACAAAAAAATCCAAGAGAAAAAGTAGATTGGAAGTTGCCAGGGGTGGGGAGGGGGCTGGTTGGGGGGAGGAAAGGAATGGGGAAGGACTGTTTAACGGGTTCCAGGTTTTCTTTTGTGAGGATGAAAATCATGTTTTGGAAAATGACACGTGATGGTCGCACAACATTGTGAATGTAATTAATGCTACTGAATTAAAAACTTAAAAATGGTTAAAATTTTATGCCATATATCACAATAGAAAAGTATGTATTGATTGGAAAGGAAACATGGGTGATACCAATGTCCTACATCTTGTTTTGGGTGATGGCATACATTTATCAAAGCTCGACGAATTTCACACTGAAGATCCGTGCATTTTACTGTATGTACAATATAATTCAAGTTAATAAAAAGTTTAAAGTAGTTGCCTCTAGGGAACAGGGGGAATGGGTAGGGAGGCTGCCTTTTTCATTACAAACCTTTTGTATTACTTTTTAAAATACCACGTACGTTAATTATTTTGGAAAAACTTAAAAAGTAATTTAAAACTTCTCCATTCCAATTCCAGCCTCACCAAGCACCTTCCTTCGCCGGCGGCTCCAGTCCAGAAAATGAGCGAGCGGAACTGCCGGTGCAAGGAGTCGGGTCGGCTCCGCAGCTGTGCACCCAAGTGTAAACGTGTACCTGATCTCTACCTCGGCTGCCCCCAGGGTTTGGCCAGGTGCGTGCATCTTCCCGCAGGGGCCAGAGACCGGCTTGCGGATCCCGCTGCCGGGAGGCGTAGAAGGAGACCATCGAGTTCAAAGTCCCGGGCTCCACAAACGCCGAGATCGTTGGTGGGTTCCAGATCCCGCCTACAGAGACTTCCGTGTGAAAACGCCCCGCCAGTCCCGCGTCGCGGCACAGCCGCTTCCTGCTGTCGCGGCCAATCACCGGCGTGCAACGCGGCCAGCGGGAGTGCTGGAAGCCGCGGGCACGTCCATCTTTCTTGATGGCAGGAAAGCTCTTCTCAGCTCCCACCCGTTGAAACTCACCTGCACGGCCATTGTATTTAGGGTCAAGCGGACAATGAAAAGCCAGACCAGCGCCATGTTTGATACGGTCAAGGGACGGCGCCCTTAAGAGCAGCCAGTGACAACTGAAGCCTGGATGTCGCCATATTTTCTGAAGGCACCTTACGGGTCCCTTAACCCGGGTGTCTGTGTCCAAGCTGCCAGGAAGTGACTAAACACCGAGGGTGTTTATTTGTCCCCATCAGAATCCCGAATCCCAAACAGCCAACCCTGCTACTTCGGTTCCCTTCGGCTGAGTTCGGAGGCCAAGACTGGGCGGGGCCCCGGGCTCGGGAGCCCTTCCTGTGGACGACGAGAGCTGAGGCCAGGCGCGGGGAGCAGGCGGCCGCTCTGGGCTGGAGGCCACATGGCGCCGCCCCCGGCCCCGCTCCTGGTGCTGAGACCGGGGGAGACCGGGCCTGGTTGCAAGAAGCCTGCGGCCATGAGCTTCGCGGATGTGGCCGTGTACTTCTCCCCGGAGGAGTGGGGGTGTCTGCGGCCCGCGCAGAGGGCCCTGTACCGGGACGTGATGCGGGAGACCTACGGCCACCTGGACGCGCTCGGTGAGGCTCCGGGTCAGAGTTCGCCTGCTCCTTCACTGGGGTTCACAGGGGAGATGACATGAGGACCCGGAGGATTGTGAGGCCTAATCCCGCACTATTCCACCAACGACACCAGCCACCTCCCATCCCCAGCGCTTAAGGTACCCTCTCGAGAGTCCTTTCATCTCGCATCCGCTTGCTTCAGGCAGGAGCACTGCAGACCCTGTCCAGGTTGATCCTAAATTCTGAGGAGGTGACCTCACCCTGACAGGGGGATGCCATCTTCCCAGGGCAGCCTCTCAGGCCAGCACTGTGATCCCTGTTCTCTCCCAGGATTCCCAGGCCCCAAACCAGCCCTCATCTCTTGGATGGAACAGGAGAGTGAGGCTTGGAGCCCCGCCGCCCAGGATCCTGAGGAGGGGGAAAGCCTGGGAGGAGCTCTGAGAGGTGAGGGATGGTCCCAAGTTTCCCCCAACCCCAGTATTCCAGGGTTTCCTGTCTAGCAGTGTTTTCTTTCAGATCGCCACCTCCAGCATCCCTAAAGGAATGAAAGAGTCAACAGATGTTGGATACGGGAGAAGGAAAAGAGGCAGACCTGATACAAATTTTTCAGAATTTGGTACAGTAGTCAAGTTGAGATCAGAGTAAGATAATCAGGAGCCCAAGTCTGAGACTCCCTCTGGGAGAAGCGCTGTTCATTCTCCCCTTTTCAGGAACAACTAAAATCCCCTAAGAATGAAAGCAGCTTCAGGTCTGCCTTTCACATTCTCAAACAAGGCAAAGCAGTAATTGGCCAGTAATTGACAACTTGGCTCTTCTCCTTTCACCATCCCTCAGCAGAGTGATCTTGAGCAAATATCTTTACTCCTCTGTAAATGTCTTAACCCTGCAAAAAAATGAGAAACCACGATAATAGCAGCTACTGGTTATTTATTTATTTTGGCTGCATTGGGTTTTAATTGCTGCGCGCGGGCTTCCTCTATTTGCAGCAAGCGGGGGCTACTTTTCCTTGCGGTGCGTGGGCTTCTCATCGCTGTGGCTTCTCTTGTTGTGGAGCAGGGGCTCTAGGTGTGCGGGCTTCAGTAGCTGGGGCACGTGGGCTCAGTAGTTGCAGCACATGGGCTCAGTAGTTGCGGCACGCAGGCCCTAGAGCGCAGGCTTGGTAGTTGTAGCGCACAGGCTTAGTTGCTCCGGCATGTGGGATCTTCCCCGACCAAGGATGGAACCCGTGTCCCCTGCATTGGCAGGCGGATTCTTAACCACTGTGCCACCAGGGAAGTCCTGCTATTGCTTACTGAGCATTTACTAAGTACTTAAGATGCTTTTACTCATTTAATCCTCCCAACAAACTTGTGAACTAAAGAAACCATTATGATTCCCGTTTGACACATGAGGAAGCAAGGGCCAGATAAGTCACTCTTAAGAGATTTGACCCCTGTTTACCATCCTTTAGAGCCTGTGTGTTAATCACTGGGCAGTACTTTTCTGGCACTTCCTTAAGTAAAAGCATCCTATAACCTGAGACGATATAAGCGAATGTGTTTTAAAATGTAACTTGATTCCTGTTTCCTAGGAGATGCCCCAAACAAAAAGGAAGAGGAACCCAAGACAGGGCCAGGAGCCAAAGGATCCGAAAAGACTCCTAGGAAGGAGAGGCCTGAAGAGCTGGTTAAAAACAACCTTGACTCAACCATCAGCAAAACCTCGGCAAGAGCAGAGCCACCCAGCAAAGCTGCCTGTGACCAGAGCGCAGGTGCGCAGCCCCCGGCCCCGGTGCCCAGTGTAGATGCTCAGGCCAGCCAGCGGCGCCACGTGTGTGCAGACTGCGGCCGCCGCTTCACCTATCCCTCGCTGCTGGTCAGCCACCGGCGCATGCATTCGGGTGAGCGGCCCTTCCCCTGCCCCGAGTGTGGCATGCGCTTCAAGAGGAAGTTTGCCGTGGAAGCGCACCAGTGGATCCACCGCTCCTGCTCTGGGGGCCGGCGGGGCCGGAGGCCCGGAATCCGGGCTGTGCCTCGGGCCCCAGTCCGAGGTGACCGGGACCCGCCGGTGCTGTTCCGGCACTACCCGGACATCTTTAAAGAGTGCGGGTGAGCGGCTCCCGCTGGCTGGGCTTGAGCCTGACCTCAGCGCTAAGGACTAACTGGGCCCTGAGGGAGGCTCCTGAGTCAGGGATTTGGGACCCAAAATTCATCCCTTGGCTTTCCCTCAAGGATCCCTCTAGTTTCCAAACCTGTAAAAATAAAAGTGCCTGTAAAGATTCAGAGATTAAACTTGACACCTCCTCTCCCTAGTCTTTCTTAAAAAATGAAGAGAGTGACATGCTGGATTTTTCTCCAAGTGTTATCTCAGTAGCAGGTGCAGCCAAGATCATGTGCAAACACTGTCTCCAAAAAGAATCCCCGCTGCTTATCTGCAGCAGAGGTAAATGCTATGGGGGACTAAGGCCGAGGAGGAGGCCTCAGATGTAGGGCATGGTCTAGCCGCGGGTAACTGACACCAACAGGAGGCTCAGGCAGTGAAGTGGGTGGAAAGAATACAGAAACACGGTGCAGACCTAGTCTCTGCAACTTGCCCCCAAGGCGTAGCTGTTAAGTCACATGCTTTCCCTGAGCCTTAGCTCCTTTATCTGTAAAATGAGGATCAATAATATCTACCTCGGGCTTCCCTGGTGGCGCAGTGATTGAGAGTCCACCTGCCGATGCAGGGGACACGGGTTCGTGCCCCGGTCCGGGAAGATCCCACATGCCGCGGAGCGGCTGGGCCCGTGAGCCATGGCCGCTGAGCCTGCGCGTCCGGAGCCTGTGCTCCACAACGGGAGAGGCCACAGGAGTGAGAGGCCCGCATACCGCAAAAAAAAAAAAAAATAATAAATAATAATAATAATATCTACCTCAAAGGGTTAGTGTGAAGACTGAAATTGTAACAATATGTATGACACAGTAAATGTGCAATAAACATTTGTTGAAACACGATTGAAAATGATTGTCGATATTTTATACTTAAGACCATGAAAAGAAGTCTGCTAAGGAGGCAGGGATGGATAGCAACAGCTGTGTTTCACAGATGAGTAAACTGAGGATCAAAGTTTCACCGCTACAAAGTAGGAAAGCTGGAAACTGGCACTGTGCCCACACGTATCTACCACTTCCTATGAGCAGTCAGATCTGGGCAGAACAGGGGTCAGGGGCTCAGGTGAGGGTGAAGTGAAGGAGCCAGTCTCACCTGTCTGGGGGAGTCTCAGCAGGAAAATGAGAGCCCCGCCAAGGCCAGAGACCTTTGGCAGTCAACATTCAGTGACCATATATTGAGTGGCTTCTGTTGGAGAGACTGCCAGGTGATAAGGGAATCCCAAGATGAGGAAGGCTAATTTCCTTTATTCAGCAAACACCGTCTGAAGACTGGGGTTTTGTGCAGGGCGCCAGGGACACTGACTCAAGTCCAATGTTCAAAACAGTGATTTGGGCTGTGATGGAGGAAGTCCAGAGGCACCACTTAACCCATCCTGGTTGCTGATATGCCAGGAAGTGTAGCTTGGAGAAGGAGGTGGTTGTGCTTCCCATAGCATTAAGAGGAATTGGTATGTAGTGAGATTTTTAGGCAGAGGAAGCAGCGAAGGAGCCTTATTTCCTAAAAAGGATAAAAGAGGGACACAGCAGAACCAGGCACAGTGTGTCAAGCAGAGCTGTCTCAGCACAGGGCAAGTGCTGTCTGCTCTTTCTCGTTTATCCAGTTAACAAATATCTACAGGGACTTCCCTGGTGGCACAGTGGTTAAGAATCCGCCTGCCAATGCAGGGGACATGGGTTCCATCCCGGTTCAGGAAGATCCCACATGCCGTGGAGCAGCTAAGCCTGTGCGCCACAACTACTGAAGCCCGTGTGCCTAGAGCCCGTGCACCACAGCTACTGAACCCACATGCTACAACTACTGAAGCCCGCGTGCCTAGAGCCCGTGCTCTGCGACGAAGAGTAGCCCCTGCTCACTGCAACTAGAGAAAGCCTGCCCCCAGCAACGAAGACCCAACGCAGCCAAAAAAAAAAAAAAGAAAAACCAACCAACCAAACAAAAAAAGATCTACTAAGCATTTACCATGTACTAGGTACTGTTCTAAGTGCCAAGGTATAGCAAGGAAAACAGACATAGGCATCCTCTTGGACTTTACATTCGGGTAGGGTGGGGAGAGACAAGTGATAAGCCGGTACATAAATAAGACAAGGTACTGTAATTGCAAATAACAAGCACTACAAAGGAACTAAAACAGAGGACATACTGGAAGTGCCTGTTGCGGGGGCATACCTAGGCCGGGCCTTGGTGAGGAGACGCTTGAGATGAGATCCAAAGGATGAGAAGGAACCAAAGGGCCGCTCAGCGTGGCCAGAAAAAAGGGGGTGCTGGGGACAGGGTGTGGGAGAGAGGGGTTTCTAAACAGGGACCGGCAAGTGCCAAGTTCTGAGGTAGGGATGAGTTTGGGTGAGGTGCCGAAAATGAGTTTGGAGGCAGGGGAAGGAGTGTGGGGAGTGGGAAAGGGGCAGGTCACAGAGCTCTTGCTTGCCATGATGTGAAGTTTGGATCTGATTCTAAATATACTGGGAAGCCACTGTATCATTTCTGTTTTTGTTTTGTGGTAAAATATATGTAACAAAATTTACCATTTTAAATATTTTTAAGTGTTCAGTTTAGTGGCATTAACATTGCCCAACATTGCTCAACATTCACGATGTTGGGCAACCATCACCCCTATCCCTCTCCAGAACTTTTTCATCTTCCCAGCTGAAACTTTGTACCCCTTAAACAATAATGCTCTATTCCCCCTTCCCCCAGCCCCTGGCAACCACCATTCTACTTTCGGTCTTTGTGAATTTGACTACTTTAGGGATTAAACCACTAGGGGGTTTTAAGCAGAGTGTCAAGGGTCAAGGTAATCCGATTTGCATTTTAAAAACCCACTCTGGCTGCTCTGAGAGTGGACTGCAGGGGGGCGATAGAGTGGAAATGGAGAGTAGTTGAAGGGCTGGAGGTAAACACTGGGAGATGAAGGGACAGGGCCTGTCCAGGGCTGCACATGGGGGCTGGGTCATTGGAGGGGCACCAGGACCGTGATAAGGTTTCTGGCTGAGTGAGAAGGATGGAGGAGCAGTTCCTGGGGGTGGACCTGGAGGTGATGACAGGGTGGACTGTGGCATCTTGGAGCTGGCGGGGAGCTCTTGGAGCTGTCTGGTCCAATGTTTGAAGCAGGGTTTGGGAAACCGAGGGTGGGAGGGGACTCTCTGGGGCACGGGGAAGAACACTTGTTCCTATCTCACGGGAATACTGTTCCACAGAATACACCCTGAGAAAGGCTGAGGCCCGGAGAGGGGAAGGGCCTGGCTTAGACCACACAGTTGAGTTAGTGGCAGAGGCAAGCCTGGAACCTAAAGCTCCCGATTTCTCAGCTGATGCTCTTGATCTTTTCACTACACCAGGCTGCAGTGCCGGATGGATGGGAAAGGCAAAGGGCTGGATGCCCAGAGACCAGGTAGAAGACCCCAGGCCTAAATCAGCAATGGCCTGAGCAAGAGCTGCTACAGGGTGCCTTTTGTGAAGCCTGTCACCCTCCTGCAGGGCAATTTCACATACCTCCCAAGCACTCGAATGATATATTTTTTTCCCCGTGACTTGACCCCTAAACACAATCCTTTTAATGCCTAGAGCACATCATTTTAATTTTTTCTCTTTACATTTAATACAACAGTATGGAATTGCATAGGTGACCAGAAGCAGTTCTTCTGACTTCCTACGTCCCTGCTTCTTGCCCTACCCCACATTACAACTGCATACCTGGCCTAAAATCCCACCTGTCTCTGGTTGCTGACATTGTGCCTTCAATAATTGGAGACATCATGGCATGGGTTCTGGAGTCAGAACCCTCACTAGCTGTGTGGCCTGGGGCAAGGTCATTCCTCTGCGCCTCAGCTTCCTGATCCAGAAGGGTACCTATCTCTGAAGTGTTGTGAGGGTTGAGTTAACAGGCAAAAGCACTTAGAACAGTTTGGAATGCAGTAAGTGATCGATCAAGATAAGCTAATATTATTAATGTCTTAGTCACATCACAGAACCAACTGCAGCTCTTGCATAGTCGGCCACTGTTCTGTTAGGGGAGCTTGGAAATGGAAGCACATTCAGATGGAGCATGAAAGCAAATGAGTCCTGTCATCCAGTAACTCATCTAACTTTTTTCTTTTTTTTAACATTTTATTTTGGCCACGCCCAACAGCATGTGGAACTTCCCCAACCAGGGCTCGAACCTGTGCCCCCCGAATTGGAAGGTGAAGTCTTAACCACTGGGCCATGAGGGAAGTCCCTAACCTTGTTGTTTTTAAAATAAGTTTATTTTTAAATTTTTATTTAGTTTTGGCTGCGTTGGGTCTTCGTTGCTGTGCGCGGGTTTTCTCTAGTTGTGGCAAGCTGGAGCTACACTTCGTTGCGGTACGCGGGCTTCTCATTGTCGTGGCTTCTCTTGTTGCAGAGCACAGGCTCCAGGCACCCGGGCTTCAGTAGTTGTGGCACGTGGGCTCAGAAGTTGTGGCTCGTGGGCTCTAGAGCGCAGGCTCAGTAGTTGTGGCGCACGGGCTTATTTGCTCCGCGGCATGTGGGATCTTCCTGGACCGGGGATTGAATCCATGTCCCCTGCATTGGCAAGCGGATTCTTAAGCACTGCACCACCAGCGAAGTCCCTCGTCTAACTTTTTATACAACAATAATGACTTAATAACGAGAATCCAGTTTGTTTCACAATGTCAGCAGGGGCCAGTAAATTTGAAGCATTCATGTTACTTTTCTGGGAGCCTGGAGGAGGCAGCGCCAGGAGGCGGTGGAAAGGCTCGCATTATGAGTCTGAAAACCCCGAGTCACTAATGGGCTGCCTGACCTTAGGTCCTAACTGGGTTTCAGTTCCCTTCTGTAAAATGACTGAACTCTAAGGGACTGAGAGGCATTCGGCCCAGTGTCCTCAGTAAGAGCTAGTAAATGTGTGGAAGTACTATAGACAAACAGACTGACTATCTCTATAAGGCACAATCACTGTAGGGATATTTAAGAAACTATTAGAGGAATGGTGGGGGGCTGGGGGAGAGGACATTCACTGAATATTCTTATGTACCTTGTAAATGAAAAACAAAACCGAAAAACCTGAGAAATGAATTAGTTTGCCAATAAAAAAAAAATATATTTTATGACCGGGTCACTGAGTGGGCCTTCTTGCGGGGATTGGGAAGAGGACATTTGGCCGGACAGCCCCTCCACTCCTAGGCCGGCGTCCCCGCCTCCCAAACCCCTCGCCGCTGCCAGCCCTCCCTCACCCGCGCCTGCACCCGCGCCTCACCTTTCACCCACCCGACCTGAGCGCGGGCGCCGAAGCGGCTGCGGCCATCTTAACTACGGGCAACAGGCCCTTGCAAAGCCACTAGCGGAACAGCAAGAGAAGACAACTCGAGGGGGGAGTATACCAGATCATCAACGCCAGGCCGACACTGAAGCTGTTACATACCTTTCGCTAAAGTAGGACGGTAGAGTGCCACCATCTCTTCTGAGGGCTTCTTCATTTCCCGGCCCTGGGACCAACGAGTTCGCGTAACGAGCCGTTTCCCGCCATCCTAGAGTGGCCCCACCCAAAGCTACTTCCGGTCGTCTGGGCCCGGAGGGACCCACCCCCACCCAGCACCGCAGGCCGAATCACCAGCGTCCGAACCCGGGGATATGGGGGTGAGCCCAAGACTCCGTCCCCGGCCCTGCTCTGGGCTCCCTGCGCAGGTGCCGGTGAAGGCCGGGCGGGAAGGAGCTGGGAGAAGGCCGAGGGCCACGGGCTTCGTGAAGGTGGCCCTGTATTTCTTCCCCGAGGAGTGGGGATGTCTGCGGTGGCATACCTTAACCTGGCCGTGCTCGGTGAGATCCAGCGTCCCGGATCTCTGAAAAGGGAAGGGGGTGGGTGGGACGAACAGGGCCAGGTGCCTGAATCCACTGAGCCTGACTCCAACAGAGTCAGAGTGACTCTGTTTCCCGGCATCCTTGCCAGATCAGCCTAAATTCATAAGTGACCCTCTCCGGTCAGATTTCAACACTGCAAAAACTTCTAAAAAAAGTTCAGAACCTGTACCGGCCTTAAAGGCGCATGGCACACTAACCTCCACGGACTCAAACCAGATCTTTCCCTACAGGCAAGCCATCTCCTTGACTCCAGCTAAGTAGAATCTCTGTTCTTTGGACATGCTTCTAGCTTAATGAGCCTTTGTTCTTGCTATTCGGCTGTGTTATACACTGACCTCCAACTCTAACACCCTTCAATGCCCTTCTCAAATGCCATCTTCAAGAAATTCCTTGGGGGGGAGGGATAAATTGGGAAATTGAGATTGACATATATACACTACTATATATAAAATAGATAACTAATAAGGACCTAGTATATAGCACAGGGAACTCTACTCAATACTCTGTAATGGCCTATATGGGAGAAGAACCAAAAAAAGAGTGCATATATGTATATGTGTAACTGATTCACTGTACACCTGAAACTAACACATACTAACACATACTAACAAACTAACACATACTAACACATACTAACACAGTATGGAAATCAACTATACTCTAATAAAAATTAGAAAGAAAAGAAAGAGGGAGGAAGGAAGGAAGAAAGGAAGAAAGAAAGAAAGAAAGAAAGAAAGAAAGAAAGAAAGAAAGAAAGAAAAGAAATGAAATTCCTCTTGGAGCTCTTCTGCCCTGTGCTGGAAGTCTCCTCTAAACTGCAGCTCTGTGTCCATCTCTGTAGCCCTGAGTACAACCTGCCCAAAGGTCCTCTCTGCACCTGTGCCAGCAAAGCTCCTACCTGGTATCTCTCTTACAGCAGGTACTTTATCTTGGTTCACCAATGTCTCCAATACCTGGAACATCTAGAACAATGCCTGGCACACATGAGATGCCCAATACATTTTCATTAAATGCATGCGTAGGTAGTCTTAAGAACTGTTTATTGGATGATTAGGGTTCTTCCCCAGTTTTGCCAGACCCCAAACCAGCCCTCATCAAATGGGTGGAGCAGGAGACCCAGCTGTGGGGTGCAGGTGCTCAGGATCCTCTGGAGGAGGAAGCCTGAAAGAAAGCCAGAAAGATGGGAAGTGGAGGTGATGTCCCAGTGTCAGCTGTAAGGGAAAACGTTTGTTGAGCAAGAAACACCATCTATATGCTCTTTACTGCTGGCATTACTAATTTTCACTGACCTGAATTTATGACACCCACTGGAGATTGCAATCTTGACCTTCTCTTTCTCACTGAATTGGCTTTGAGGCATCCAAGTGGTCACATGATTAGGTCACACTGTATGAATCATCCAGACCGTAGGTCAGTGGCAGTGTGTGAATTCAAGTTTCGGATGGAGGCAGTTCATCTGTCTTCCAGGTCCCCGGTTCCTACAACAGCTGCCTTTCTGGTTGAGAGTATCTTTTCTGGTTGGCCCTGGAGTGGGTGGGAATGTCCCTGACTTGGGAGCCCTCAACTGGCCAATACAGTCTAGAAGGGGGCTTCCAGGGCTGGGTACCCATCCGAATGCTTCTGTCATTGTGAAGATTGGTTCTATTACCTGAACATACGTAGGCCTTGGAGAGTTAACAGGAAAAATGGTAAGTTTTGAATCTGCTGTTTCCCAGCACTCAGAAAAATGATACACGTTTGGAAGGGGTGAGCAGAAGTCTATCTAGGAGTTGTCGTGAGGCTCTGGGGTCAGAGACACTGACGTGGCCATGGAGCCTGTGGCCAAGGCTCCCTGTAGTCAGGACTTTCCCAGGCCCTCAGTCTGTGCCCAGCTTCAACACCTGGCACTCACACCACACCCTCATCCCCACACCAAGTGCAGTCATGCTTTACCTTTACCTTCAACTTGGCCCAGTGCGCTCTGTTTTGTGTTTTTTTCTTTGACCACACCACGCATCATGCAGGATCCTAGTTCCCCAACCAGGGATCGAAACTGTACCCCCTGCAGTGGAAGCACAGAGTCCCAACCACTGGACCTCCAGGGAAGTCCCGGCCCAGTGCACTCTGGAGAGGGATTCTTTACTTGCAGCTAGTGCAGTACCTCTCATGCTACTTGCTGACTCACACAGGCAAGCAGGCCTACTACTGTCCCCACAGTGGGAGGTGCTTCAGCCAGAGGCCACTAGTAGACCCACCAGCTTGGTACCATGGCCCTCAGGGTCTGACCCAGGAGTGCAAACTCTGCCCAGGGTTCTTCTCCAGGAGAGTCCAGACCCCCTGCAAGCTGTCAGCACTACCCAGGGCTCTTCCAGTGTTTGATAGGGATGGGCACTGACAGGTGACAAAAAGCCATCACTCTTAATGGAAATTTTCTAATTTGTGTCCTTCAGGGGGGCTTGAGATGCTAAGAGAACTTGCTGGGGTTGAGCCCCTGGGCAACTCTGCACCCTTAGTCCTTACCCTCCACGGACCACCCTGCAACAAGCCTCTCTCCTTGGCCAGGCTGACCCCTCCGAAGTTTTAAGTCTTCTCCTTCCCTCCTGCTGAGATCAACTGTTTACTTGCCCAGCTCCCCTAGGGAGAAGCAGCCACTGGGTACAGGATGTCAGGTGGAAGCCTCAGGGGGGCCTTTGGAAGGAGGCAAACAGACAAGAGCTCCAGAGTGGATGCCAGTGCCGCTGAAGATGTGAAGTGCATGTCCATGAAGTGTGTGAAATGCTGTGACTGATTTAAGTGGCCAAAGGAAAAATATCAAGGCTTCTTAGGGCAGGGTATTTATGAAGGCTTGTGGGAAGCACAGACTAGACAGTCAATAAATGTGTCCGGTGAGAGAGAGGGTTTGGAGGTAGAAATGATGGAGAGTTGGTGCCATTTGCTAAGACAAAGACCCCAGGAGGGGCAGGTTATGGGAAGAAAGGGATGAGTTCAGTTTGAGCCACGCAGAGTCCGAGGTGCTTGTGGGCCATCCATGCCGGGGCAAGGTGGCAGGTGGCTCTGTGATCAGGAGCTCAGGAGCCAAGCTTGAGCTAGAGGTAAAGAGATGTTCGGGAGACGTCCTGTAGGGCATGTCGGGGGAGCGTAAGCTTACAGAAAGAGGGTCCTTGCGACCTTTCTCAGACCTCACCCTACTCTTCCCCAGTCGCCCCCACGATCTCCTGAAACAGAAGCTCCTATAATTTCAGGCTTATCAAGCTTCCAGTAGAGAAGGTTCTTTTACCCGCTCCATTTTTTTTTCACCCTCAACATTGGGGGAAGCCTGCTGTCACCCAGTGATGGCCAGCGACGAAATTGAACGTCTGAATTAACAGCGCGGAGCGGCCTGGGGTCTGGGCTGGAGGTCGCTGTTCCAAACCTGGGCGGGGCCGCGGCTGCGCCTCCAGCGCGACGGGCGCGGGGACCCGGCGGGGAAGCCGGGCCGCCGCGCCTCCGGGGCCGGGCGCCAAGCTCTGGGGAACGCCGCCTCCGGGCTGGTGGCAGCGCCTCCTTGGGCGCCTGTAGCCGCCGCGGCCATGTTGGCTGAGGGCTCGAAGACAAAGCCACCTGGAGACACCGGGGCGGCGTCATCTGGACACGATGGCGCGGGAGCGAAGTTCGTGGGGCCGCGTTGCCGCCATCTCTTAGGAAGACATCTTCCAGTTCTGGTTCTCGGTGCACCTTCAGCCACCCGCTCTTAGTGTTCAGCCTTCCCCGTGGGCCCTCGAGGGGCCGTCCCTGGTCTCCCGGCCTCACGACGGCGCCCCGACCCTCGGGCCGGGCCACAGAGCGTTCTGGATCGCGGAGGCTCCGCGGACCCCGGCGGGTAGGGGTGGCGCTGGCCCGCCGCCGGGGTGGCACTTACGATGGCGCCGCCCCCGGCCCCGCTCCCCGCGCGGGAACCTAACGGGGCCGGGCGCCAGGGGGGGACACCCGAGCCCCTGAGCTTCGCGGACGTGGCCGTGTACTTTTCCCCGGAGGAGTGGGGGTGTCTGCGGCCCGCGCAGAGGGCCCTGTACCGGGACGTGATGCGGGAGACCTACGGCCACCTGGGCGCGCTCGGTGAGGCTCCACCTGCTCGCCTGCGCCCACAACCCCGTCCACCCCGCCCAACCTCTGGGTCCTGCACGTGGAGTGGGAGGCCCCAGAAAGTCGCGACCCTGGGCGGCGGCTTCCCCCGCAGCGTGGGCTTTGCGTTCTTCTCCCCCAGGCTTCCGAGGCACCAAGCCAGCCCTCATCTCCTGGGTGGAGGAAGAGGCCGAACTGTGGGGTCCAGATGCCCGGGATCCTGAGACGGGAGAGTGTCTTAGAGAAGCAGACACAGGTGAAGTAGTGGGTACTTTGTCCCGTGGGGACTTCCTCTGGGTCTGACCCATCCTGCTACCCTCTGCCAACTCCTTACCTGCTCATCAGTTTCCTCCCTGAATTGCTTTCCCAGCTAAGGTTGTTATGCCTGGTCCCTGCCTAGCTCTGGATTCAGCCTAGAAAGGGGCTGTGAGTGTGACCCAGGCATACCTGCCTCTCCACTCCCAGCTCCGCGGTATCTGAGCCCCTCACATCTAGTTGGTCTCTAAGCTCCTTGGAGCTCCGCATCACCCTGTCTGCTGTTTGCCTGCTCTCTAGCTCCTCTGCCACCTCCTCTGTTTTAGTTTACTTCCTTTTTGTTGTATTTTTGTAGCAGCCTCCTTTCTCTTGGCTTGCACGGCTTTCTTCCTCCACTTCATCCTGTCCACCTGTTGCACAGTGCCCAGCCCCTCTGAACTTGTCAATGCCAGTCACCTTCGTGCCTCTCTTTGTGCTGCATCCTTACCATCCCACTCATCCTCCGTGATCAAGCTAAATTGTTATCCCTCTGACCCTCATTTCCCCAGCCCTGAGGTAGAATGTACTGTGCCCCTGTTCCTTCCCTCTCTCTCTGTCTCTGCAGCTTTTCTTACCATCCTGTGCAGCTAAGGAAAATGTGTCACTCCTAGCTTCCCTGCCTGTACCAAGCTGAGGCCCAGAGGCAGCTGTGGGTCCAGAAGGTGCTTGTATCTAAGAGGCTTCTCTGTCCCCATGTGGGCTGTGGGAATCAGGGACCAGGATAAGCCAGGGTCTGAGCTCTCCCCTTATCTCCCAGCAGGTTCCAGAGACAAGGAAGAGGAAGGACAAAGAGAAGGGACCGAGGCACTGGGGAAGATCCTTTCTGTGGACGCTCAGCCTTCCGGGCTGACGGCTCTCAAACCCTTTTCTGCTGGGTTTTCTTATGGTTGGGAGCAGCCATCGAAGGTGCCTCGCCGGGGTCGCCCACCACTCTGTGCCCATCCCCCGGTCCCCAGGGCAGACCAGAGGCACGGTTGCTACATGTGTGGGAAGAGTTTCGCTTGGCGCTCCACCCTGGTGGAGCATTTGTACACCCACACGGGCGAGAAGCCCTTCAGTTGCCCTGACTGTGGCAAGGGCTTCAGCCAGGCCTCCTCTCTGAGCAAGCACCGGGCCATCCACCGAGGGGAGCGGCCCCACCGCTGCCCGGACTGTGGCCGGGCCTTCACCCAGCGCTCCGCCCTCACCACCCACCTCCGGGTCCACACGGGCGAGAAGCCCTACAGCTGTGCTGACTGCGGCCGCTGCTTCAGCCAGAGCTCCGCCCTGTACCAGCACCAGCGGGTCCATAGCGGCGAGACCCCCTTCCCATGCCCCGACTGTGGCCGCGCCTTCGCCCACGCCTCAGACCTCCGGCGCCACGTGCGCACCCACACGGGCGAGAAGCCCTATCCATGCCCAGATTGCGGGCGCTGCTTCCGGCAGAGCTCCGAGATGGCAGCCCACCGGCGCACCCACAGCGGCGAGCGCCCCTACGCCTGCCCGCAATGCGGCAGGCGCTTCGGCCAGAAGTCAGCCATGGCCAAGCACCAGTGGGTCCATCGGCCGGGGGCGGGGCGGCGCAGGGGCCGGGGTGCCAGTGGGTTGCCTGTACCCCTGGCCTCTGGCCGAGGGGACCTGGACCCACCCGTGGGCTTCCAGCACTACCCAGAGATATTCCAGGAGTGTGGGTGATGTCTTCAGCAGTGACAAGGCAAAGGGTAAAGATCTAGACATTGTTTGAGGCCCAGGGTGGCCTCAGGGGCCTGAAACTCCGGCAGCTCCGCGGAGGCCACAGAATTCCCAGCCAGAGCTGGACCTGGGGGAGGAGGACTGTTTCATCTTAGGCCCTCACGAGCTTCATCTGCTGATACCTTGTTCCCTACTGTCCCAGACTCTAGAAGCCCCCTTTGCTGAGTTAGGGCTGAGGTTAGAACCCCCACTAGACTTTCACTGCGGGGAAGAAAAGGCTGTTTCTAAGAGGATTGAGGTGGAGAACTTTGTTTTACCCACTGACTTTACTGCAGAAGTTAAAAACTGATGGCTGGGTACTGAATGTGGTCTGTAGCAGCCTTTAATTTTTTTTTTTTTTTTTTAGCCCAGCCAGCATTTTTAAATGTTATGCATTATTGGTTAAGATTTAAAAATCAGGATATTTCACACAGAAAACCAGGTTTCTGGCCTCTCTTGAAAAATCTGAAGATTTGGCAACTCCACCTGAGCTCCCACAAAACCACAATTGGTGGGAGCTGAGGGGCAGTTGCCCCTTTGGATGGAGACCAGGCTCTCCAGTTCAGCATGCCTGCCACTCCTTGTCACCTCCTGACCAGTGTCAGCTGGCACTCATCATGGCTCGCCAACATCTCTGGCAAAGCAGGCCCTCTCCATCTGGCATTTTCCTACTCATTTACATGACCTGTTGGGTTCCTGTAGTCATTTGAGTTTGCAAACTGTAGTCTACAGCATTCAATTGTTCTTGAATCAGGGATTCAGGTAGAGAGCATATTTGTAAAAGGGTGGCAGGAGAGAAGTAAAAGGAGGCTTTATGTTAGATCTTGGCTTGTATTGCATTTTATGGTTTACAAAGTACTGTCTTGTCCATCAACTCATTTCACCCTCATAATTGCATATGGAAGGAAGCATCTTGCTTGGAGAGGACAGCCCATCAGGAAGAGGCAGTCAGGACTGAATATTTTGCCCCAAATGGAGTGGTGTCTCCACCTCAGCACCACTCAGCTGACCTGCACTTCCTGTTTCTGAACGGCAGGGGCCTGAGAGACCCCTCTAGTACTCCTTGGGCCTCCCTCGGAGAGCCCTATGGCTCAGGCTTTGCTATTCTAGGCCCAGCCAGGAGGGCCTCATCACATTTTTGAACTGGAAGAGATCTTAGCTTTTCCATCCTTTTGCATTTGGGGACACTGAGACTGGGGAAAGCTGAGCAACCTGTCGAAGGTCACACACGGAGTGAGATGCTAGGATTCTTTGTTTCCTGCTGTCTTTACCATACCACTCCTGAGTTCATTGTCAGTGTCTCAGCCAGGGTTCTGGAAGCATCTCCCCACTCCCTGAGATGACACCCAGGCACTGACCTAGACTAGGGACAGAGCAGCCCAGTGTTAGTGAAGCCCAGGTACAAGATGAGTGACAAAACAGCCACATAGCCAACAAGGCAAGGGAGAAAGCAGCCTTGGATGAGAGTTCCAGGGCCAACACAATCAAAGCTTGCATCTTCACTCTCTTTAGGACCTCCATCACCAGCAAAGGGGGACAAGGCCAGGAACATTTGGGGTTATATTCCCAAGCTCTGCACAGAATCCCTCCCCCATCACCCTGTGACTCCATCATCCATCTACCACTCATTCCTTTGTGGTCAGAGTCCAGCCTTGTCCAGGTGATGGAAGCAGCCAGCCATGTGCAGACCCTTTCTTGCCTCTGGTCAGGATGACCCTTCCCCTCAAGTAGGAGTAGCAAGGACTTATGTCCTCGGTGGCCTGTGTGCACTTCCCTTCTGAGAACTCAGCCCTGTGTCTGGCCTTAGGAAGAAACCAGATTTGTCAACCTAAAGAAACTTCTAAAGGAAGAGGTACAAAACTTGGGGAAAAGACACTTCAGGTAAAGTGATGGATTGACTTGATTCCAACCTAATCTTCCAATCTGACCCCACCAAGATCTCTCTTAGACTAAACTTCACCAGGAGGATTGGCTCATATGCCACCTGTCACAGGGGGAATGTGGGAGTAAGGAGAGGCACCAGGAGGATTGGCTCATATGCCACCTGTCACAGGGGGAATGTGGGAGTAAGGAGAGGCACCTTGGGAGTGAGGAGAGGCACCTTGGCAGTAGTAGCTACCTTTGTACCAGCTTTTATTCCCCTAGAGAAGCCAGTGTCCGACCCATCCTTCCCCTGCCCCTCGGCACTGCCTGGGGGGAGCTCAGCCTGCAATACCACTTCTCAGGTCTGCCTCAAAGCCAGATCTGGACCCTGTCTGAGCTTGCCAATTAAAGGTATAATTACTGCTTTCTCTGAGTGCTCTGAAGTTTTCAAGACTTGCGTAGGGCCCCCAAACCAGAACCAACTCTGCTTCCTGCCCTCGTGACCCAATTTCCCCCCCACTTAATATTTGAGTATCATGGAACGCTTAAGCCTCAGCCTCACCCCCTTCTTAGCTCCTCACTCCTTGGCACGGATACTTCCCCTAAAGGTAAGGCTCCCTTTTCTCTCCACTACCACAGGTTTTTGAGGCTCAGCCCTTGAAGCAATTTAAGCCAGGAAGAGGGTTTTCCTAGGGCTTCATTGGTGCATCAGGAGAAATGCTTGTCTGCACCAGTGAAAACATGAGCCCCATCCACATGGCCAGAGTGAGAGGTCAAGGCCATGACCACATGGCCCCTTTCTAGTTTGTCCAAGCCATGTAAAGCATAAGTATTGATCTGAGCTCCAAAGACCCCTAAATTTGGGGGGAATATTTGTTTATGTGTATCTTTCTAGGAACAGTACATGCAAAGATGTTTATGACTCAGAAGCTAAAACCTGCTCTAGGCCAATATTTTTCAAAGTAAGGCCTTTCTGCCACAGAATCACATGCAGTTATCTCTTCAAAATGCAGCTAGCTCCCTGGGCCCTGTCCCTAGTCTATTGTATCTCCAGCGATGGAATCTTATGGCTGCTAAAGTTTGAGAGAACCACTGCTCTGAACGATGTAAAAATGTTATTTTCTAGCTGCTCTTAGCGTTACAAGAGTAGGGGTTGGTGTCAGGGCCTGTTCTAAATGTGTCAGGCCAGCTGATGACTTCGCCATACACAAAGACTCCCATTTCCTTTGTTCTTCCCAAAGGGGACTGTGTCATGATTGGTCTCTTTCTGGGTACCTCAAAGCTTCTTGAATATACCTGGGCATCTCTTGTAGCATCTGACAGAAGCCCTCTTAGAGGGCTTGTCCTTTGCATGCAGGGAGGAAGCAGATCACACAGAAGCCCCTCTCACACAGAACCTTTGTCGGGACTCTCTTGGGTGTGGGCCAAGTTGGTTGGACCATGAACTGTGGCTGCACACTGCCCCAGTGCTGCTGCACATTGAGGGGTGATGCTGTGGACAAAGTGGCTGCCCAACTCAGGACATGCACTTGGTCAAGTTGGAACCCTCATCAGAGTCTTCCCTGTGCTTAGAGCCTATCCCTGCTATGGGCATGTGGCCGGCAGAGGCTGGCTGCCTCTCGAAGGTCCATTGCATAGAGAGGAGAGGTGCCGGAGGAGGCTGCCTGGAAGTCAGCCAGGTACTAGTGAGACTGAATTTCCACCTGGAAATACTGGTGCCAGAGCCGACTGAAGCCCTGGCCCAACTTCTGCTATTCGTGGGGCTTGTGGCCCACGCTATGAAGAGTGCAGGCAGGGACCATGTCAGAGCTGGGGCTGGAGGACTCGCTACATACTTTGCAGGGGACGGCTGCCCTCCTGTGGGAATTTTCTGGTGGGTAAGCAGGTAGGAGGTCAGAGAAAAGTGTCTCATGAAGGAGACTTTTGTCTCTCATTTGTGTGCTTTGGGGATGACCAGGAGGTGGCCCAGGTCCGGCTCTTCCCATAATCACTGCACTTGTAGGGTGTTCCGCCTGTATGGGCCCTCTAGTGCTGGACCCTGTGAGCCATTCTTCATGAAGGTTTTAGGACAGACAGTGGGATGGGAGAGAGGCATGGAGCTGGAAGCTGATCCTCTGGAGGGCAGAAAAGGACTCCTGCTTTATTTGTAGGAAGGTATCTCTGTGATTCTGTCTGTAAGCATCTACTGAGAACTGAGATCGCGTCTCTCCAGCCTTTTCTCCTTTGGAATTCTCCAAATTCTTGTTCTCATCTCCTTTCAGGAGAATGGAAGATGCCATCTTTCCTCCTAAGTAGTTTCCTCCTTTCCTTTGTCTGGTAAGGCAACAAGAAAACACAAACTATGGTTCCTGCATCACTCCCACAGAGAGAATTTGGTTCATTAATTGTCAAGAACACTACCAGGGCTTCCCTGGTGGCGCAGTGGTTGAGAGTCCACCTGCCGATGCAGGGAACAAGGGTTCGTGCCCCGGTCCGGAGGATCACACATGCCGCGGAGCGGCTGGACCCGTGAGCCATGGCCGCTGGGCCTGCGCGTCCGGAGCCTGTGCTCCGCAACGGGAGAGGCCACAATAGTGAGAGGCCCTCGTACCGGGAAAAAAAAAAAGAAGAAAGAACACTACCAATTAGTTTCAGCAGCAAGGGTAGAAGAAGGACAAGAACTGGATCCTATTAAATTGTCTTTCCAGGGTCACTTTTCCTTTGATTCAAAGCTGCACCTAGGGCAGTGTTTCTCAGGTTCCCTTCCTCTACAAGCCTCTATCCAAGTCAGACAGGACTGGAGAGTGGTTCTCTCCTATCCACTTCCACTCCTGAGAAAATCCAGGAACCAGGGACAAAGGCTCCAAGGGATTGAGTTAAACTCAGTCTTTGGGGAAGGTGGAGGGGAGAGGCAGGGTAACAGAAGAGGAAACAACCTTCTTTCTGCGGCAGGATCCCCCCCGACTGGCCACTTCGGCACCTGGAACCTGTAGGAAGAAGGAAAGTGCTGGGAAAGAGAGTGTGAGAAGAGACTGGGGAGTCAAGGGTGTCTTCCTCACATGCCTTGTCTTTCATTCTTCAGAAAGATAAAACCTAATGAAGGGTAAATGAGGGCGGGAAAATGTCTGAAAGCACAGGCTCGACAAGAAGGGAGACGCCAGGGACGTCCCTCCCACTCCTCCCGCTAGCACTTCTGAAGCACAGAAGAGGTGGAACCGGCCTGCGCACCCTGCAACCAATCAGAAAGGTGCCTCGCGTTCCCTGGCGCCCATTAACGCCTAGCAGTTGGTGTAGTGGGAGGAGGCGGGACGGTGAAAGCACGCGCTGCACCGACCAATCGGTGAGTTCCCTGGGAGGGAGGGGCGGTGCCTCTGGAAACTGGAGGCAGGCCTGTTTCCTTGGCAACGATCCTAGCCCTCCCTAAAGGGGGAAGGGTGAGATTAGGAGAAACAGCGAGCGGAGGGGGCCAGGAGGACTGGGGGTGGGCGCGCCGGTGTGGGGGAGTGGAGTTCGAGGTGGGGGGTTCCAGACTCAAGAGCCTCGATGAGCCTAAGGGGCGGGGTGGGGTCCCGAGGCGTGGCCAGAGCTGACCCCAAGGCCCGGGAGGGGTGGGGAGCTAGACACCGCCCCCGCTGGCACCGGGAAGCGCCGCTCCTTCTCGCTGACCTTGGTCTCGCTTGTTGCCTCGCCCTTGGCCACAGGCACTGACTGACGCAGGGCCGGGAGACGGACATATAGGCCCCCGGGAGGACAGGACCTAGGACATAGGCATACAAACTGCCCCAGCTTCTCCCGCCGGCTCCAGGGCGCCCAGTCCTCCCCTACCTCGACGCCGGGGCCATCCAGCCCAGGGTTAATGCCAACGAGTTTCCACCTCCAGTCGCTCCTAGAGAGGCCGCGGCGCTAGCCAGCGGGGGAAACTGGCCGCGGACGGACACTTCCTGTGCGGAGGGAGGGGGACGGCCAGCCGCAGCCCACCCGGGGGCTGGGAGGCCAGACGTCGGGGTCCCGGGCGGGGAGCGGTATCCGGGGGCGGCAAGGGGAGTCGTGAAGTCTCTCATCTCCGAGGTCACGACGTGTGGGGGCCTGTGAGGACCCCAGGGCAAGCCGAGACCTTGTGGGTGGGGGCGGGGCCGCGGATAGGGGAGGGGCCCAGCGGGCCGGAGAGGCCCAGGGTCAAGACGTCCGGCCTCAGGGGCCGGGGCTGGACAGCCGGGTCCCCTGGGTGGCGCTAAGCGGGCGGGCGGCGAGGGCCCGGGTCTCGGGGCACTCAGACCGGGTCGCAGGATCGTCCGCCATCGCCACTGCCGCCGCACTGGGAGCCGGCGGGGATGGAACGGGAGGCGTCGCCGTGGGGCCTCGAGCCCCGGGATGTGCAAAGTCCTGACGAAATGGGGAGCCCCGAAGGGTCTCTCAAAGGTGAGGGAGGGAGCGCCACTCCGAGGAGCGTGACTGGGA
>NW_020173198.1:1459398-1557536 GCF_003031525.2 Neophocaena asiaeorientalis asiaeorientalis
GGTGCCCTGGGTTTGCTGAGGGGGAGGTGGGAATTTCAGCACTTGCCCGAGGGCCAGCGACCCTGCTTGAGGAGGAGGGAAAGGTTTGTGGCAACTAATGGTGGGACCCAGTGACCTTCCAGGCCCCACACAATCTGGGTTTTCTGTAATTCTCTGATCCTGCAGGCAACATGAGTGAGAATGAGGAAGAGGAAATTTCTCAGCAAGAAGGCACAGGGGACTATGAGGTGGAAGAGATACCTTTTGGGCTTGAACCCCAGAGCCCTGGGTTTGGGCTACAAAGCCCAGAGTTTGAACCCCAAAGCCCCAGGTTTGAGCCTGAGAGTCCAGGTTTTGAGTCCCGAAGCCCTGGTTTTGTACCCCCAAGCCCTGAGTTTGCACCCAGAAGCCCTGAATCAGATTCTCAGAGCCCTGAGTTTGAACCCCAAAGCCCTAGGTATGAGCCCCAAAGCCCTGAGTATGAACCCAAGAGCCCTGGATATGAACCCCGGAGCCCTGGGTATGAACCCCGGAGCCCTGGATATGAATCTCAGAGCTCCAGGTATGAATCCCAGAGCCCGGGGTATGAACGGCAGAACCCTGGATTTGAACCCCAGAATCCTGAGTTCAAAACCCAGAGCCCTGAATTTGAAGCTCAAAGTTCCAAATTCCAGGAAGGTGCAGAGATTCTTCTGAATCCTGAGGAAAAGAATCCCTTGAGCATCCCCTTGGGAGTCCACCCTTTGGACTCTTTCACCCAGGGGTTTGGGGAGCAGCCCACTGGGGGCCTGCCCCTAGGGCCCCCTTTTGAGATGCCCACAGGGGCCCTGCTGGCTACACCCCAGTTTGAGATGCTCCAGAATCCCCTGGGCCTGACGGGGACCCTTCGTGGTCCAGGCCGACGGGGTGGCCGGGCCAGGGGTGGGCAGGGCCCGAGGCCTAACATCTGCGGCATCTGTGGGAAGAGTTTTGGGCGGGGATCCACCCTGATCCAGCACCAGCGCATCCACACAGGTGAAAAACCCTATAAATGTGAGGTCTGTAGCAAGGCCTTCTCCCAGAGCTCTGACCTCATCAAACACCAGCGCACGCACACGGGTGAGCGGCCCTACAAGTGTCCCCGTTGCGGCAAGGCCTTCGCTGACAGCTCTTACCTGCTTCGCCACCAGCGCACGCACTCTGGTCAGAAGCCCTACAAGTGCCCACACTGCGGCAAGGCCTTCGGCGACAGCTCCTACCTCCTGCGGCACCAGCGCACCCACAGCCATGAGCGGCCCTACAGCTGCCCCGAGTGTGGCAAGTGCTACAGCCAGAACTCATCCCTGCGTAGTCACCAGAGGGTGCACACCGGGCAGAGGCCCTTCAGCTGTGGCATCTGTGGCAAGAGCTTCTCCCAGCGCTCGGCGCTCATCCCCCACGCCCGCAGCCATGCCCGCGAGAAGCCCTTCAAGTGCCCTGAGTGCGGCAAGCGCTTTGGCCAGAGCTCGGTGCTGGCCATCCACGCCCGTACCCACCTGCCGGGTCGCACCTACAGCTGCCCCGACTGCGGCAAGACCTTCAATCGCTCCTCCACGCTGATTCAGCACCAGCGCTCCCACACGGGCGAGCGGCCCTACAGGTGCGCCGTGTGTGGCAAGGGCTTCTGCCGCTCCTCCACGCTGCTGCAGCATCACCGGGTCCACAGCGGGGAGAGGCCCTACAAGTGCGATGACTGTGGAAAAGCCTTCTCTCAGAGCTCCGACCTCATCCGCCACCAGCGGACCCACGCGGCCGGCCGGCGCTGACCTGGGGCCCCGTCGGGGTGGGGAGGTGGTGGGCAGAAGAGAAGGGGACAGGGAGCTAGAGAAACCTTGAGAGAGAATAGGGGAAACGCTGGAGGAGGGAGGAGTCGAGGGTTCTAGGAGGAGAGGGGGCCGGGATGGAGGAAGCGACATGACACGGAGACTTATGGGAAATGGGCTATGAAGAGGGGTTGGAGGGAGGCCAAGCTGGCAGCCGGAGGCTCTGGGAGAGATCCAGAAAGGTCAGCAGAGAGCTGGCCTCAGCAGCAGCATGCCCCTTGGTGGAAGCCTGGCTTGGCAAAGTGCTAGGTGGGGGTGGGGGGAGGGGGGTTGGGTTACTTAATTAGAGTGGGTAGCTTAGATTGGTAGCTACTGAGACCCTCGTTGAGTCAGGAAGGGGTGAGGGTAGGCGGGGCGGGGAGTGGGGCCCCGAAGCTTGGCCTGGCTTCTGAGTGCAAACCCCAGCCTCCCTTGTCTTCCTCAGGCTTTGGAGCCCCTGAATTTGAGTTCAATAAAAACCTTTATGTGGTAAAAGAGACTTGTCCTTAAAATGTGTGCACGGATAGTGCCCCGGGCAGTGGGAGGTACTAGGTCATCACTACAGCCAGTGAAGCTGTAAGCCCTTGTCTGGGAAGTGCTTTTATATTAAGTGTTTCACTTGAATCTTATAAACTGAGGCTCAGGAGACATGACTTGCCCATATCTGTGCAAGTTCACGTCCTGTGCTTTGAATGCTGCACAAACACAAAGGGGGTCCAGTGCAGGTGTGAGAAAACCCTCAGCCTTGTGGGGGTCCCTATTCCCAAACACGGAGGGTCTGTCCTTGGGCCAGAAAACAGACCCTGATTCTCATATCCAGACCTAGTGCCCGCGTTCCAGCTCTCTCAGGCTCCCAGCAGCCAGCTGGGCTGTCCCCTCCCCGCTGCCAGCTGGAACCTCTAGCCACCCCTCTGTGCACACTGTGACTGACCGGAATTATAGGGATTGTCTGCAGTTCCAACCCCACCCATAGGGGGAGCATACTGGACCCAGTAAGAAGGTTGGACAACTTCAGCCTTTAAGACCCACTAGGCTGGTCCTTTTTAGGACCATGTTGTTACCACCCCATCTCTATCCTACTTTCACATCTGAGCCTCAGCCTCCTAACACTTGGCTCCTCAGGAAATGATGGGGAGTTGGTGCCATCAGTGAGTCTGGGGGAATTCTGGAGTGTGCCCTGTCGTGAACTTAGCTAAGGAGGACAGGCCACACCTCAGGGAATTACTCAGCTGCAGGGCACATCTTGAGATGAACACCTGCTAAGTTCCCTATGAAGGAGACGTTCAGACCATGTCTGCCTGGCTCCACCTGCCCCCAGCAGCTCAGCCTCACAGGCGAGTGGGGAGTCATCGCTCCACAAGGCCTCTTGGGCCTCAGGATCCTGACATCACCCTCGGCCCCGCGCCCATCCTCAGGCCTTATAACTTGTCAAGGGCAAATAACCTCACTAAGCACATTTCAATCCAGCCTCTCATGATCTACCAACTCCGGAAAGGTGCCCTAGAGATCATGTAGTTCAGTACGGTTTGGTGTGTTTAGTGGTTTTCAAAGATTAAATTTTGGATGTAGAACATTACTTTTCAAGGGAAATCTCACAGTCTTTTAAAGACCTTTGTAAACTTTATGCACATTTTTGTACAGCCACCCTACCACACATAATTTCAAATATTAAAAAACCCCAACTCCTGCATTTAATATAGTTCATATATGTAACTGTATATGTCGAACAGAACTGCATTTGACTACCTGACATATTACATTTGTAGACATTTACTACAACATTTATTTCAATTATACAATTTAATCTCCTTATTTTGTTTTTTTAAATTTATTTATTTATTTATTTTTGGCTGCGTTGGGTCTTCACTGCTGTGTGTGGGCTTTTTTAGCTGCAGCGAGCAGGGGCTAGCCTTCCTTGCAGTGCGTGGGCTTCTCATTGCAGTGGCTTCTCTTGTTGCGGAGCACAGGTTCTAGGTGCGTGGGCTTCAGTAGTTGTGGCTCTTGGGCTCTAGATCACGGACTCAGTAGCTGTGGAGCATGGGCTTAGTTGCTCCGAGGCACGTGAGATCTTCCTGGACCAGGGCTCGAACCCGTGTCCCCTGCATTAGCAGGTGGATTCTTAACCACTGGGCCACCAGGGACGCCCTAATCTCCTTATTTTGGAGTTGAAATTTTCTTCGGCTCCCAACTGTAGGCACTTGAAAGCTAGAAGGACCTGGGTACAGTGCCTGTGGTGCTTAATTGATAAAGTAGCCCTGGTATTTGGGGTCCTTTTGGCCACACCACGTGGCTTGCAGGATCTTGGTTCCCTGACCAGGGATTGCACCCATGTTCTCAGCAGCGAAAGCACAGAGTCCTAACCACTGGACCGCCAGGGAATCCCAGTAGCCTTGGTATTTAATATTGGTTCAAATGAGGGTGGGAACTTAGCTGCTTAGCCTCTACCCCTCTCTTCATGACAGCTCCTGAGGTACCTTGAGGTGCCAGGTGGAGCAGACCAAACCCAGAAAGGACATGTGTGTTCCCCAAGGTCGAGGTGGAAGGGCTAATGGAAGAGCTCCAGCACCAAGTCTCTTGACTTGTTGTCAGCCTGCTGCTTTTACTACACCCTCCTCCTGCACAATAGACCAACCATTTCTGTCTACCACCATTAGCACTTATACGCTAGGAACAGTGATAAGCAGTTTACACGTGTTATTTAACGCTCAGAGCGACTCTGAGGTGTAGACTGCTATTATTCCTGTTTAACAGATGAAGAAATGAATCCCAGAGAGGTTAAGGAAATTGCCCCACATGACACAGCTAGGAAGCAGCAGAGCCTGGTTTCCATCCTAGGGCTGACTGGGTTTTGACCATTTTCCTAACGATACTAAGATGTTATTTACTTTTTTTTTTTTTTTTTTTTTTTTTTTTGCGGTACGCGGGCCTCTCACTGCTGTGGCCTCTCCCGTTGCGGAGCACAGGCTCCGGACGCGCAGGCCCAGCGGCCATGGCTCACGGGCCCAGCCGCTCCGCGGCACGTGGGATCCTCCTGGACCGGGGCACGAACCCGCATCCCCTGCATCGGCAGGCGGACTCTCAACCACTGCGTCACCAGGGAAGCCCCTATAGCTTTTTTTTTGTTGTTATTTACTTTTTTTTCACTCTGTTTTTCCCATAAAGAACTGTTTTCTAGAAGCTGCATGACATGTGATGACATATGTCATCACTCTGATGGCTTGCATGGAATGTAGGCATGGATGTTCTTATGTTTTAAGTTTTTCTCCGGTTTAATTTCTAATTGGGTAAAACCAATAGATTTAACCCATATACATTTAGGGCCACTGAATCAAACATTTATTGAACAATACCTTTGTGCCAGCCCTGGTGAGGGGTCGGTGTTGGTAATGCACGTGAGGCCTGAGTCCTGCCTTCCAGAATCTCCTAGTCTTGAGAGAGGGACCCACAGAGTCAGCATCACGTGCCCCGATGAGCCATAAACAAAGTGGTGATGAATTGGGTCCTTTGTCCAGGAACCAAGGGGATGGGAAAAGCTTGGAAGTATCAATACTTTGAAGTAGAAAGATTTTAAAGGATAGAAAACAGGTGGAAACAACAAGGACCTACTGTATAGCATAGGGAACTGTATTTGATATCCTGTAATAAACCATAATGGAGAAGAGTTCAAAAGAAAAGGAAACAGGTGGAGGTGGACAGGCTGGCAAGGGGAACAGCACGTGTGAAGGCACAGAGGCAGGAAGGATGCATAGGTGTTTGAAGACAGTGCTCTTTTTTTTTTTTCTTCTTTTTTTTTCCTTTTTTGGCTGCACAGCACGGCATGCAGGATCTTAGTTCCCCAACCAGGATCGAACCCGTGCCCCCTGCAGTGGAAGCGTGGAGTCCTAACCACTGCACTGCCAGGGAACTACCACAAAGACAGTACTCTTGAGCGAGTTGGAAGAGAGATTCCTTGGCGTGATGACAGCAGGTCTGTTCCTGAAATGAACCTCCCAGATCTTCTGTGTTTTGTTGCCAGCCTTGATGAAAATATTTACTTTTTCCTCGTGTCACAGAATCTCGCTTCCTCAGAGAGACTTTCCTGCCCACCTATGTAAAAGGGTCCTCTCCATCACCCCCTACCCCTTGTCCCTCTTCACTTTCTTTACGGCCCTATCACTACCTGGAATCACATTTCTACTTTTTCGCTCTGTTTTCCCACTGAAGTGAAGCTTCCCGAGGCCAGGGACTTGTCTGTCATGTTCACAAGCAGGTCCTCAGACTCAGCACAGGGCCTGACACAGAGTGCTCAAGAAATCCTGCAGGAATGAATAACTTATGAATGAATAACTTATGCTTCATGAGGCTTACAGATCATTTCATGTACTTTTAGCAGTTCAGTGATACTCCTGATGGTCAAAACATTTTTTCCCTCTCTAGCAAAATAAGCCTCACTTCTTCCTTCCTGATGTCTTGCTTTGGAGCCAGCCGCATGGTTCCTTGGAGGCTGGACCAGAAGGGGGTGATGAGGTTGGAGAGGCCGGTAGGCTTTGAAAGCCTGTGTGCCCAGCTCAGGAATGTCCACTTACTCCGCTGTAGGCAGACGGGAGCCATCAAAGGTCACTGCTTGGGGGACCAAATGTTGCTTCTCACCTCCCACTGCTGGACGCGAGCTGACCTTAGAGTTACTCAATATTCCCCCGGTGTCCTACTGACCACAAGAGGGCAGCAGTGACTGGGCCCTCTGTTCCTTCTAAGGCAGGGGTTGGGGGGTGGGGGGAGACATAAATCGACTATACCTCAATTAAAAAAAAAATTTTAAGCGGGGGTATCAGAGAAGGTCTATTCTCACAGCTTAATAAATTGTCAATGCCTCCCTAACCTTTCCTCATTTTCTGTGTCTCTCTCGCTGCTTCCTTTGAATGAACTGACAACGTCCTGCACATGTCAGTTTCTGAGGGTCATCACGGCAAATAGAAAAAGGAGAAGGAGAAGGAGAAGGGAGAAAGGAAAGAAAAAAAGAGTTGACTCTTTTGGTCCCACTTAGTGGGAGGGTTGAGAAGGAAATGTTCTTTTTTTTCTGGCCACGCCAGGTGGCTTGTGGGATCCCAGTTCCCCGCTCAGGGATCGAACCCGGCTCCTTGGCAGTGAAAACTCCAAGTTCTGACCACTGGAATTCCCATTTAATTCCAGGAAATTTTCATTTAATTGAGCCAGGCTGGAATGTCGCACCAGCACAAAAACATCACAAAATTGGGCAGAATTTTTAATTTATTTGGTAAATATGTACAGGTGCTGTGCTTGGCACTGGGAGCCAGGTAAACGGACATAGTTTCCATCCTTGATGGTGGGGGCCACAGTGGGATGTGATGGAGTACGGGGTGGGGCTGTGGAGGGAGGGGGCAGGCGCCTGGGGCAGACTGAGCCTTGTCGGATGGGGTTGCCATGGGGCCCATCCAAGCTTTTTTCTCTATCTTCCCACAGGCACCCTCACAATTCAGTGAAATTGTCTGGTTCTGTGATACCACCAGGGGTCCCAAGGTGAACAAGAAAGGTATGATCCTTACCCCGCTGGAGTCCACTGTTTAATTTAAGTAAATCACTTAACAATTAACGAATATGATCAGTGCTATGCAGGACAAGTGTGGGGTAGTGTAAGCGTGTATAATATGGGAACCAAACTGAGTTGGGGTTGGGGGGTTGCCCTGCGGAAGTTATGTGTGAACTGAGATCTGAAGGCTGAGAGAGGGTTAGGCAGGAAAAGGAGGCAGGAGGAATGTTCCAGGAAGTGAGAAGAGTCTGGGTGAAGGAAGGAGCTGGGCAAGTGAAAAGGCTGGTTAACTGGCGCTTAGAAAGGGAGGCGAGCTGTCTCGAGAAGAGGCTGGGAAGGGAACAGCCCGGTTTTGCAGACGTTGGAAGGCCTATTAAGGAACCTGACTGTTAGCCAAAGGGCAAGGGGTTTCCAGGAGCGATGTAGTGACAGATGAGATTTGCTCTCTGGTAGGAGAATTGAAAGCTGACTGCATTCCAGGCAGGAGAGGATGCAATGCAAGGTTCTGGGGGCTTGAGGCCTCTGCGGACATCCAAGGGCAGGTGGGTATGAGGGCCTGGAGTGTCGCTAGGTCCTGAGATGACTGTTTCTCCAAAATTTAGATCAGATGCTCTCTTCCAGGGAAGGAAACTCACAGGGGCCGGTGGGAGCCAGGACCACGTGATAATTACAAGGCCTCACCTCTGTGGCCTTCCCGGCCCAGCCCTCAAAGGATCCTCACCATAAGCCTGCAAAGGAGGCAGGCAGGAATGGGCCCATGTTCAAGATAGGGAAAGTGAGGCTCACGGAGGGGCAGTGACTTGCCCAATGACACATGGTGAAATTCAGGTAGAGGCAGGCTGGCACCAGGCATCCCGAGTCCAGTCCTGGGCCTTCTGCATCCAGCTTGCACCTCAGTCCCTGCCACCTCCATCCTGGGCCTCCTTCTCATGGAGGGGCTCCAGGCAGCCCGGGTCCTTGGCTTCTTCCCCAGACGCCGGCTGCCCAGCGTCTTCTCCAGTGGTTTCATTTGAAGCATCTACGGTCGCCTCCATCCTCTCCTTCAGGTTCCGTTTGAAGAAACCAACCTGTAGGAAGACAAGACTTGAGTAAACAAAGAGTCCACAGAGCCCTTTGGACCCTTCGGCCCCTGCAAAACATGAAAGTACCATTTATAGGGATAAGTCACACATGCCACAGACAGGTGGCATCTGCTCTGGGGATGGGGCGAGGGGATCTGCCACACCTGCTTCTTGGCAATATGTTAAAAAGCTGTACGTTTAATAGTTCATTCCTGAGGCTCATCAAAATGTCACGTACCATTATTGCGCGTGGGTGACTTGACAATATCTAGTAATACTGACAGCAAGAGCCTGCACTTATATAGGGCTTATTAGTAGGGGCCATACACTCTGGTGAAAGCTCAAAAGATATATATTCTTTGGCTCAGTAATACCAGCTCTAGGAATTGATTCTAAAAAACATCTGGACAAGTGTGCAAAGATGTTGGTAACAAGAGCCTTTTGGAACTTCCCTGGTGGCACAGTGGTTAAGAATCCACCTGTCAATGCAGGGGACACGGGTTCGAGCCCTGGTCCGGGAAGATCCCACATGCTGCAGAGCAACTAAACCCGTGCGCCACAACTACTGAGCCCGCGTGCCACAACTACTGAAGCCCGTGTGCCTAGAGCCCATGGTCCACAACAAGAGAAGCCACCGCAATGAGAAGCCCGTGCACCGCAACGAAGAGTAGCCCCCGCTCGCCGCAACTAGAGAAAGCCTGCGCGCAGCAACGAAGACACAACGCAGCCAAAAAAAACCTAAATAAATAATAATAATAAAAAAAGCGCCTTTTGGCACACAGTTTGAAAAAAAGGTCAATTCCAAACAATCTAAACATTTGTCAATAAGGATCTTGTTAAATAAAAGGTGAGGCATCCAGACAGTAGAAAACCACCCGGGTTAAAAAGCAAGAGGCAGAAAAAAAAAAAAAAAGCAAGAGGCAGGGACTTCCCTGGTGGTGCAGTGGTTAAGAATCTGTCCGCCAATGCAGGGGACATGGGTTTGAGCCCTGGTCTAGGAAGATCCCACATGCCGTGGAGCAACTAAGCCCGTGCGCCACAACTACTGAGGCTGTGCACCTAGAGCCCGTGCTCTGCAACAAGAGAAGCCACTGCAATGAGAAGCACGCGCACCGCAACAGAGTAACCCCAGCTCGCCGCAACTAGAGAAACCCTGCACACAGCAATGAAGACCCAACGCAGCCAAGAAAATAAATAAGTTTTTTAAAAAAATTATAAAAACAAAACTAAAGAGCAAGAGGCAAATCTGTTTGTGCTCAGACAGAAAGACATCAAGATATAATATCCAGGGGGAAGTACAAGCTCCCAAGCAGGATATACAGTAATGTTTTGTATACATCCACACATCCACTGGCTTTTCTCTCTCTCTCATGCTCACACATTCACATATACGTTAACAATAAAATTAGAACATGGAGGAATATAAACAAAATGGTTGTTAATGACAACCCTCTGGGGTTGCAATAGGGAGAAACTTTGATTTTCTATGTTTTCTTTTCTGGAATATTTGAGTTTTTCATGTGGAAACAGCTGCCCTCCAGCACTCTTTATCTGGCTAACTTCTACTCATCCTTCAAATCCCAACTCAAAGGCCACCTCTCTTGAGAGGCCTTTCTGGACTCCCCCCAACCTCAGTTAGGTCCCTGTATCATAGGCCCAGAGCACCTAGTATAGCCCCCATCATGTTCATGTCTGTGTCCCCCACGGACTGTGAGCATCTCAAAGCCATGGACCATGTGTGTGTTCTGTGCCCCTGTATCCCAGTGCCTGGCCCTCAATATGTGGGACAGTCCTTCTCCTTCCTCTCCCTGGGTACCCAGGTCTGGCTCTGCCAGTGCTTGTTGAGGGATGCCGGTAAAGTCTTGCTTGCCCTTTGGGCCTCAGTAGCCTTATCTGTAGAAGGAGGAGTAGGCTGAGGCCGCTTCTGGCTTTAAAGCCCCCTCATCTTGGTATTCTGCTCCCTGACTCCTGCCAATTCCACTCTCCCCAGCCTGGCTGGGTGCCCATTCCTCGCAGAAGCTCCTACCTTGTACAGAGCTAAGAAAATCAGTAGCAGCAACAAGAGTCCCCCGATACTGCTCAGCACGTAGAGATAGACCATTTCCTTCTCATATACAACGTCGAACTTCATGATGACCTGTGGGGAGAGGAGAGGTGGGGAGTGCAGGGAAGAAGCCGTTCCCACCCCTGACATTTCTTGTGAATCTGGTCTCAATCCCTAGGTCTCCGCATTTCCCATCTGGACTGTGTCACGCACGACATGGGGCTTGGGCCAGACCCCCTCTCCAGTACACCTTGCATTGCAGCCACCAGAATGAACAGGCAAATATGCACCACGGCCCCCTTAAACCCTTAAGAGTCTTCCCTTAGCCCCGGGATGAAATGCCAGAACCCCAGCTCAGCACGCAGTGCCTTTCAGAAACTGGCTTCTGCTTACTTTTTCAGCTGCCCCTTCCCTTCTCCTGCTCTGAGCTTCCTGCTCTTAAACCCATCTCGCCCACTCTCTCAACATCAGGCTCTGCACGTGCTGGGCCCCTCCCATCACGCCCTGCGTGTGGGGTGGGGGCCCCTTGGCTGAGTTGCCATCAAACCCATCTTGACCTTGTGGTCTGCTTGTGCCAAGGCTGATGGCTCTGGCTGTGGGGAGGTTCTTTTTTTTTTTTTTTTTTTAATTTATTTATTTTTGGCTGCCCTGTGTCTTCGTGGCTGCGCACGGGCTTTCTCTAGTTGCAACCAGCGGGGGCTACTCTTCGTTGCGGTGCGCGGGCTTCTCATTGCGGTAGCTTCTCTTGTTGCGGAGCAGGGGTTTTGGTGCACGGGCTTCAGTAGTTGTGGCTCGCGGGCTCTAGAGCGCAGGCTCAGTAGTCGTGGCGCACGGGCTTAGTTGCTCCGCGGCATGTGGGATCTTCCCGGACCAGGGCTCGAACCCGTGTGCCCTGCATTGGCAGGCGGATTCTTAACCACTGTGCCGCCAGGGAAGCCCTGTGGGGAGGTTCTTACAGCACTAAAGCCCAAACCTCCTCTGTGGCTGCCCACACTCCCAGCTCCAGCTCTCCTAGCTCTGCCCTGGATTCCTCCCGTTCCTCTGCTGCCCACTGTTCCCGGGTCTTCTGAGGAGGTAGAGAGATACCTGGGCCAGGGAGGCATTGCTGCCATAGAGGTGAAAGTGCTTGCTGCTGTTGAAGGAGATGGAGAGGGAGCTGCAGAGGCTGAACATGGAGGAGGCCTGTGGGAGGGAGGGGCGGGGGTGGGGCATCAGGCCAGAGGGAACAAGGACCCAGACCCCACTGACTTCTGCCCCCCAGTGCAACCCAAGGGGCAGAGGCAGAAGAAAATGGCTCCTACTGGGTGCGCCATCTCTACCCCATTCTCTCCTGGAGCGTTCTAACGTGCCGTTTGCCATTGTTGGGAGGACATTTTTCCTATAAAGAACACCTAGGAATTATCTGTAGGCCCCTGAAAACAGTCCTGCGAATTTTAAACAAATCGTGGTCCTCTTTCATCTGCAACTGTGTAAACATTGGGGCTATTTCCTCAAGACAGAACAAAAAATGCAAGGAGGCTCTCTGGGGGGGAAGCCCACCCCCCACCCCTCAAGGCCCCCCCAGAACCACTTGGAGTCTGTTGCCAGCTACCTTGATCTCCCCCACCAGCTCCACCGTCCCGATCACTTGGACGAGGATCTCCTGCCTGAAGACCACTGGGCAGCGGAACTCGGCTCCAAGTGAGCAAGGCTGCGGGAAGGAAAGCGGGGGGTCAGGGAGGTCTCCTCCCACCTGCCCTCTGGCCAGCCCCCACCCCAGTTTCTGAGGTCACGGCCCACACCTCAGCCACATCAGATGGACTCTCCAGTTCCTCACGGTGGCAGGTGACAGGAGGCTCCTGGGAAGGATGAGGCGAGGTCTTCAGTTAGTCCAGAGCTGAGAGGGGACGCCCGCCCCTTGAGGCCAGACCTGCATTCTTCCCCACTCTCAGATACCACCTTGCATCCCAGTTCTTCCCCACTGGCCCCTGGCAGATTCAATCATGCTCACTCCTGTTCCCACACATCTCCCCCCACCCCCACATCATGAGCTCACCCCCAGAGACCTGCGCGCCCTTCCCTCTGCGGCCCACACTCACCATCTGCACGCTCCACTTGTGCATGATGGGCCCCTCACCGTGAGGCTGTGGTACCCTAACCAAGGCCTCCAGGGCGGGCACATTGTGGTCATAGACAGAAGGCTGGATCCTCACCTGGTACAGAGGACAAGGGGCTGCAGAGCCCTGAATGCCACCCCAGATCCAATCCTGCTTGGCTGGGACCCAAGGGCCCACTCTTCATTAGGCAGTGGGCAATGGTCAACCATAACCTTACAGCATGGGTTCCACGCGCTTCTCTGCTTCCTCCATGTGGCTAACGCTTGCCCATCCTGCAAGGTACTGCTCAAACATCATCCCTGAAGGTTTGGCTGACTCTCCCACAGCATCCTCGTTCCCCAGCAAGATGGCAAAGCATCTGCTTGTGTGCGTTTATCCCCCCTAGACTGTGAGCTGTGAGAGGGCAGGAGCTGTGGCTCATTTCACCTGCAATTCCCTACGGCCTTGACACACTACCCAGCACATAACCAGCCTCGCAAAAAGTAGTTTTTTGAATGAGTGAAACAAGGAAGGACATTTAACAAGGATAGATGCAAAAATTATTTGGGAAAAACATATTGGCAAGTGCACTGAATTTATTTAAGAAACATTTCCTGGGGGTTCCCTGGTAGCTTACTGGTTAGGATTCCAGGCTTTCACTGCTGTGACCTGGGTTCAATCCCTGGTCGGGGAACTGAAATCACACAAGCTGTGCGGCGCAGCCAAGATTTTTAAAAAAAAAGCATTTCCTAAGTGCCTTTTATAAAAAAGATCTGTCTGTGCTAGGGCTGGAAGACCCAGAAATGTAGAAGAAGGTGACACAGGAGTAGCACCAATGAATCGCAGGTCAAGCAGGGAAATACATATCCAGTTTGTGGGGTTCTATCATTTATTCATTCAACAAACATTTGTGGACTCTTTAAAAGCATTAGTTAAGTTAAATTTAAATGGCCTAACGTTAAAGGCAGCATTTGAATTTAGCTGTAAAAGGTAGAGAGGGGATTAACAGATAAAGATGGGGGAAGCCAGAGGGAAGAGAAAATGCAGGGAATTGGAGAGCACCAGGTGAGTGTGATGTGGCGGAGGGTAGGGTGCCTGGGAAGGAGAGATAGGAGATAAAACTGGAAAGGAGACTTGGGATGAGGATCTGGTGTCCAGAGGCTGGAGGGCCAGAAGTTAGGGACCAACGACTAAGCAATGGGCAGTCCTGGAAGGCAGCCAAGGGGAAGATGGCTCCAGGGGGTAGCACACAGTGCAGGCATGGAATGGAAAGAAGTTGGGAGCCTGTGCCATAGTCCAGCTGCAAGAAGGTGAGGAACTCAGTCTGAGCAGTAGTGAGGTCAGAAGAGAGAAGAGGATATAGACAACAGGACCTCAGGAGACAGTGGAACCAAGTACAGAGGAAGGAGACGTTCACCCAGACTTGGAAGTTTTGCTTGAGGAAAAGGTGGTGCTTTTAAAGGATTCTAAGCAAACCAAAGGAGATGGTGGCTTACAGGAAGATGATAAATTTGGTTTCGAACATCCTGAGACCAAAGCTTCAAGAGGAGCAACTGTACTAGTTATATATCCAGGAGAAACAAAACATGTGTCCACACAAAAACCTGTACAGGAATGTTCTAGCAGCATTATCCATAGCAGCCCAAAATGGAAATAACCCAAATGTCCACAGACTGAAGAATGGATAAATCAAGTATGGCCTGTCTTACAAAGGAATATTATTTCGCAAAAAAAAAAAAGAACGAAATACTGACCCATGCTACAACATGGATGAGCCTTGAAAATACTATGCTAAGTGAAAGAATCCAGTAACAAAAGACCACATGTTGTATGATTCCTTTTATATGTAATGTCCGGGATAGGCAAATCTATAGAGACAAAAGTAGTGGATGCCAGGTGCTGGGGGAGGGAGGAAGGGGGTGTGACTGCAAATAGGTACTGGGTTTCTTTCGGGAGGAATAAAAATGTTCTAAAATTAGATTATGGTGATGGTTGCACAGCTTTGTGAATATACTAAAAGCCATTGAATTGTATACTTTAAATGGGTAAATTGGTATGTGACTTCTACCTCAATAAAGCCATTGAAAGATGACAACAACAACAAAAGATGCTAGGAAGACATCCCAGAGGAGATCAGTGACCAGCTGCAGGCACAGGTGCATTGGAGGAGCAAGAGGGACACAATTCCGAGTTGTCATTTGGAAGGGGGACACTTACCCTGGAAGTGAGACACACCTAGTGTAAACAGACACAACAGAACCATCAGTAGCGCAAGCCCAGAGCCCCGAATCTGCTAGGAGGCAATAGCAATGGTGACAAAGCAGAGGACGGAGAGTTAGAACACGTAGGTGGTAACAATCCCCACTTGATGAACACTTAGCATGCTAGGCCTCGTCTGAGTCTCACTAAATGCATGATCTCATTTAGTTCTTTCAATATTCCTATGTGATGGGCAGTACTATCATCCCCATTTTACAGATGAGAGAACTGAGGCTCAGGGAGATTCACTAATTTGTCTGAAGCTATCAAGTAGTAGAGCTGGCATTTTAACCCAGGCTGTGACTCCAGAGACTGGAACCACTCTGTTCTATCACCTTCCTTGGATGATGGGGCAAACAACAATGCTAAAAACAGCCAATATTGACTGATACCGTTTGTGTCAGCACTGTGCTAAGTTCTTAAACTGCATTTTCTGGGAATTCCCTGGTGGTCCAGTGGTTAGGACTCTGCGCTTTCACTGTCGAGGGCACGGGTGCATGGACCAAAAAAATAATAATAATAAATTAAATTGCATTTTCTCACTTGTGCCTCCTGACAACCCCATAAGGTAGGTGCTATTATCCCCATTTTACCGAGGCTCAGAGAGGTTAAGTAAGCTGCCTAAGGTCACACAGCTTTAAGCGGCAGAGCTTCAAAAAGATCTCGGGTCTGGCTGAAGCCTATGTTCCTAACCAGCCGTGGGAGCAGAAGACCACGAGGAAGGAGATCTGGTGGCCCAGCTGGCCAGCTCTCACTGGGTTTCCATGCCTATTTAGCCCACAGTAAACCTTAGTTATTAGAGCTGACCTCCTTGAGGCAAACAGGGCCTGACTAATGGGACAGCTTCAGGAAGGAGGGACAGGATCACCCATGACCCATGCCGTGTTGGGTTTAGCTAAAACGGAGACCATTAGGGCCTTTAGCAAGAGTGGCTACTTGGCAAGCCAGGCAGTAGTGAGACAAATGCATGGCTGAAGATGCTGGAGGCACCTAGCCCTGGTGACTATTCAGAGGTGGAGAGAGAGAGAGAGAGAGCGTGCTCAAGGGGTTGAGCTGGTTCCAGGCAGAGTGAGGCAAGAATGTAGGTTTCCAAGTAGCTGGGAAGGCCAGGGCTGCAGCACGACACCCACGTCACCCCTGTGGCGACCTCCACGTCCCCAGGCACTGCGCCAAGCACTCTAGAGGAAGCAGGTGACCCATTTAAACCTCATGACCACCTGTGAAGTTCTTATCCCAAACCTCACTTGTCACAGTGGGGAACTGTGGCATGGACAGGTGAATCCTTGGCCCAAGGTCATACAGAGCGCAGGCGACAGAGTTGGGGTTTGTCGAACTCTTTCCGCTCTTATGGTGGTAAAAGGACTGGCCTGGTCGACCCAGTAGGGAGCCCAGAGCCATCCCAGTGAAAGACACTGGAAGCCAACTCCACTGGTCACTCAGAACGTTCTATTTCAATGCAAATGGGCATCTGACCTTCCCAAAGGCCCCTCCTCTCCTGACATCGAGGTGTCAAGGTGAGATGGCTCCCACCTTTGTTCCGAAGGGGATTGAACTGCCCCGGGTCCTTCCCCGCTAGCTACTGCCCAGTCGGCCCTGACTTCAGTGCGGCCTTGGGGAAGATGGCGCCTCTTTGGGGCCTCAGTTTCCCCCACGGTAAAATGAAAATGCTCTTGGCTTGTTCAGAGCCTGCTCCTCTCTGAGGTTGCCTCAAGAAAGCCCTAGACGCCTCAAGGTTTAGACTCAGGGGGTGGCCTCCCTCTTCTGAGTTCCCATAATGATGACACTACTACAGCACCGAGCATTGCAGGAGAAATGAGGACCACTAACCTAAACACATGGATTTTGTATACAAGTAAGTGCTTGAATCTGACCTGTTCCCCTTACTAGCTGGGTAACCAGGGCAAGTTACTTGACCTGTCTATGCCTCAGATTTCTCATCTGTAAAATGGGAACGACACTGCCTGTCTTACAAGCTCTCACGGTTGGGTGTGAATTACGGGGCTTGCATGTATAAAGGTCCAGGCTCAGAACGTGGGTTTGGTGAGTGGTTGCGGACCCTGTTTTATTTATTGATGCCCTACCACCTAGGAAAGTACCTAAACTGGAATGGTAGCTCATTAAATGTTTGAATAAAAACTAGGTTCTCAGGAATGCCCTGGCAGTCCAGTGGTTAGGACTTGGCACTTTCACTGCTGGCCTGAGTTCGATCTCTGGTTGGGGAACTAAGATCCCAAAAGCCTCACAGTA
Source organism: Neophocaena asiaeorientalis asiaeorientalis (assembly GCF_003031525.2). Lineage (NCBI taxonomy): Eukaryota > Metazoa > Chordata > Mammalia > Artiodactyla > Phocoenidae > Neophocaena > Neophocaena asiaeorientalis. The sequence continues at coordinate 1,476,411 of NW_020173198.1, forward strand.
CAGCAAAAAAAACCAAACTAGGTTCTCTCCGGAAAACATGAATCTGATTCTGTACCTAACTGAGAATGCAATTAGGAGATCAAATGTCTATATAATTGAATCCTAAAATAAATGGGAACTTTCTACTTCAAAAAACAAAAACACCCCACGAAGTATAGTAAATCAACTACACTTCAATAAAATAAATTAAAACAACAACAACCCCCAAACTAGGTTCTCTCTCAGAGCCCTTCTGGCTCTCAAGTTCTGGGATTCCAGAAATAATCTATCCAGAGTTGGAAAGGAGCTGGTGAGTATACGCCACTGGGAGCATTTCAGGGAAAGGATCACAGAACGAGGTGGAGGACTGGGCCCGTTGAGGATGGGACTGAGTCTAGTTGGTCTCTGCATCCTTGGTCCTCAGGATGGGGCTGAACGTGAAACCTCTAAGGACCCTTTCACACTGAGGTTCATACCTGGTAGATGTGCTTGACATGGTGGATCTTGGGACCCTTGGGGGTGAAACTGATATAGAGCGTGGAGTTTTCCTGGCTGTGGAGAGAGAGGAGCAGCTGAAGAAGCCAGAGAAGACAGCAACCCAGTCACCCAGGGGGCCCCGGGCCAGGGGAAGCCTCGGAGTTGCCAGCCACTGTGCTAGAGATGGCGCAGGCACGATCTCATGTCATCCTGACACTGCTCTGCTCTTGCCCTTTAGAAACTAGGGCTCACTGAAGGGGTCAGTCTTGCCCAAAGTCCTGCAGTGGGGGACAAGGACTGCAACACAAGTGGATGGCTTTTGGAGCTGTGTTCTCCCCACTAGACGCCACCTCGCCGGAGCCTCCACTGTCCTTGGGCCCCACTGCTCATCTCCTCGAGAAGTGCACAAACGTCTGGCTCGCTCTCCCACCCCATCCGTCTAATGACCTTCCTAATACCACTCTCTGATCCTGCCACGCTCCTCCTCCGAATCCATCAATGGCTCCCTGCTGTCCCCAAGGGTCAGGTCCAAAGCTCCCCCACATCCAGACCTGCCCGCTTCCAAGTCTGCCTGCCCACTGCTCCCCACAGATACCTACCATCCTCTGGGCCTGCCCACCCCCTGCTCCCCGGATCTGCCCCACTGTTTGCCGCCCCCATGCCTTTCCGTTTGCTAGTCTCTCTGATGAGAATGGCTGCCTTTCTTCCTAGCCCTTATCTGAACCTCCTCATCCTCCAGACCCCAGTTCAAGCCCCTATTCTGCATGACTCCTTTCAAGTCTCCTCCAACTCACATCATCTTTCCTGGCTCTAATTTCATATCACACCTCAGACACAAATATTGTGTTTGGCATTTATGTTCAAAAGCACCGGGGACCCCGGCTCAGACATGGTCCCGCCCTTATCTCACTGAGCCGACTTGAAAATGCCACTTCCCTTTTCTGGCTTCATCCTCTTTTTTGTAAATGAGAAAACCCAACTAGTGATCCCTATGGGTCCTTCCTGCCACAGCATTCCAAGACACTCACTCTGTGTGTCTGGGTTCTCCAACCTGACCATAAACTCTCTGTGGGCAAGAGTCACTGTGAAAACTTTTCTATCTCTTCCAGCACTCTTGGCCCCGGGGAAGAGGGAATCTAGCACGGCTGGAAATGTTCAAGAGCTTGGCTGGAGTTTGGAGTGAGACAGACTTAAGTTCAGATCCTGGTGTCAGTACTTCCTAGCTATACTACTCTGGGCAGATTCCTCCCTTCTCTGAGCCTTGTTGTTCATCAGTAAATCAGAGAGCGGCAAGGTGCCTCGCGAGGTGTCGAAAGCTCCAGGGGAAGCCCTCAGCTGTGCAGTGCAGCTGGAGCAGAAGCTCACATCAGGTCAGCATTCAGTCACATTTTCTTCTGCCAGTAAGTATCGATCTGACTCAGAGATCGATAGCCCCGGGAGGAAGGCTGGGGCCCTGGGTGGGGAGGCTGAGGTGGGAGGAGAGGGGGGAAGGCCGCTCAGGACTCACTCCTTGGTGAGGATGTTGATGGGGTACATGACTGGGATGCTGGTGGTGGCCGAGTTGTCCTCCAGGAGGCCTGAGTCCTCATTGTTGCTGCAGGGGGCAAGGTAGAGGGCAGTGTTAGGAGACAGTCTGGCCAGGACTGTGTGACAGTCTGAGGCCAGGGTGGGAGGAGATGCTGGCAGGGGCCTGCTCACCAGCTCACATTGGCGTGCACCTCAACAAAGTCCCCCCAGGAGCCGTTCAGCAGTGTGTGAAACATCACCTGGATATCAACCTGTCAGGGGAGGAGAGGGGAATGAAGAAGGAAGGCGCCTGGCCCTCAGGGGGCCACCTTAGCCCCTCACAGGCCCCATGCCCCCACTGCCAGAGTCACAGTGACAGCTTATCTCAAGCCCTGGGCTGGGTGTTTTATCCCCATTGTAGAGATGAGGATACTGAGGTTCTGAGTGGTTAAGTCATGTGTGTAAGGTCACAAAACGAATTACCTAATCCTGGGTTTCTCTTGATTTCAAAGTCCAGGCTCTCAAACACAACACAGGACACCTATGCACACATTCTCTTGGGGTAGGGATAAGCCCTGCCTTTCCGATCACCTTCACCTTCCCCAGAGCCAGGAGCTCCCTCCCCTCCTGAGCTTACAGCCCCTTGGCTGCTTGACTCCTGGGGGCTGGAAGCACTCACCAAGCTGCCTGCTTTGAAGATGGGAGAGCTCACGTTGCAAGAGAGGGCCCTGCTCTGAAGCTTGGTCTCCTCGGGAAGCTCCTCGCAGCTCACAGGTATCTGGCTGTGGGGCTGGGGATGAGAAGAGAGAGAAGAGCGTTTTAGTGGGCAAGGCTAAGGGTTCCCCAGAGGCCACCAACCCTCAGGTCCCCTCCCCCCCGGCCAGGGCACATTTGCAGAAATGTGGGGCCGAAGAGTCAGGGGTACGGCCAGGGGTTCAGTACAAAGATGTTCACTGCAATCCTGTTTATCACAGGGAAAAACTGGAAGTGATCAAACAATCCAGAGAGGTGGGAATGGTTCAGTGAATTGTGGTACAATCACAGGAGAGAGTGAAAATGCTGCTACAGCCACACATTCAGCAACCATTTACAAAATGAACTTGATCCTGGGCTAAAGAGGACAAAACCCTTCATCTTCATCATTGTCTGGAAGCCACGGATTTCAGTTCAGATTGGGAAGAAAATCAGATAAGGAAATAGAGGCTCAGAGCAGTTGAGAGACTTCCCCCCAGTCTCACAACTGGGTAACCCGGCAGGGATCTGGTAGGAACTTGAATACAGGTCCGTTTGACCCCAGATCTCAAGTTCTCAATCACTCTACTAGATACCCCTTAAGAAAGCATTTAATGTTGCTGTATAAGAAAAATTCAAGGATCTATCAACGGATGAACGGATAAGCAAAATGTGGTATATCCATGTGATGGAATATTAGCCTTAAAAAGGAATGAAATTCATACCTGCTATCACAGGGATGAACCTCAAAAACATAACGCTAAGGTGAAGAACATCTTGCTAAGTGATGTAAGACAGACACAAAAAGATAAATATTGTATGGCTCAACATTTTTGTTTTAAATTTCAAAATTCAAAATTTTTTTAAAAACATGGAGGAGGGGCTTCCCTGGTGGCGCAGTGGTTGAGAGTCCACCTGCTGATGCAGGGGACACGGGTTCGTGCCCTGGTCTGGGAGGATCCCACATGCCACGGAGCGGCTGGGCCCGTGAGCCATGGCCGCTGGGCCTGCGCGTCCGGAGCCTGTGCTCCGCAACGAGAGAGGCCACAACAGTGAGAGGCCCACGTACGGCAAAAAAAAAAAAAAAAAACATGGGGGAAAAAAAACCATATGGAGAGCAAAATGCCAATTAGTTAAAATATAGAATAAATATACAATGTATCAATAATTTATACCTATGTGTATAGATAAACAGAAGGATAAACACCAAAATACTAAAAGTCATAATTGTGGGTTGTATAAGTACGGGTGTTTGTCTTCTTTAAACTTCTCTGTAATTTCCAAGTTTCTGCAGTGATCATGTATTACTTTTGTAACAATAATTTAAAAAATAAAAGTTGTACTTAAAATAACCCAGCTCAAGAGAGTAAATCCTAGGAGTTCTCATCACACACAGAAATGTTTTTTCTGTTTCTTTAATTTTGTATCCACACGAGATGGTGCCTATGCACTAAACTTACTGTGGCGATCATTTCATGATGTACGTAAGTCAGATCATTACGTGGTACACCTTCCACTTATACAGCGCCGTATGTCAGTTACATCTCAATAAAATTAGAAGAAAACAAAATAAAACAACCCAGGCCATCCCTCAAAGACAAGTTGGTCTTTAGGTCCACCTTTAGGAGGAAGGTAGCTCAGTCTCCCTGAACCTGTGCACACCTTCTTGGTCACCGGGTCCATGAGCCTCTGTCACACTCTCCATTTCATGCGACCCTCTAACCCTGTGATGTCCCCAGCCTCATTTCTTGGTCGCGAATCCGAGGCTCACAGAGGATGAACCTTGTATCTCAGCTCACACAGCTCGAGGGTGGCCATCAGGCTGAGAACCCAGAGGTGGTCCGAAGACCTCCACCCACATCTTCAGGCTGTCCTGACCGCCTGGGGCTCCAAGAGGCAGGACAAGCCTGGCACGTGGTCTGCGGGCAGACCCCACCCTCTCGCTCACCTTGAGTGTCTCCACTTTGCGGAAGGAGAGTCCCTGAGGGAAGCTCAGGCTGAGATGGACCCAGTAAGCGTCTTCTCCCAAGTTACTCAGCGTCAGCCCCACAGAGAGGCTGGCGGAGGGGGTTAGACGCAGGACTCTGGATCTGGGGGGAGGATCAGGGCAAAGTTATGGGGGCCAACAAAGGAAGCAGGATCAGAGGTGGGGACTTTCAGAACTGAGGGATCCGGTAGGCCAGAAAAAAGAAATACACAAAAATAAACTCCTGTGCACAGGCTTTAAGTTTTGTGATCTCATCTATTCCTGATAGGAGAGCTGCAAGGCACCAGCATTTCTCAGAGGGGGAAACTAAGGCCCAGACGACAAATGGAGTCAGTGGCCGTGGGGCTCTTCCGACCTGAAGTCCTATGTTCTTTTTATACACAGGAGCTGCCTCAGGAAAACATCGAGTGAAATAGGAGGCTTTACAGACCTTGCAGTGGAGGTCAGCCCCAGGTTAGCCTCACACTTCTTGTCCTCTCCACAGTTCTTCTCAAAAGGGATCTGAAAGGCCAAGAAGAGAGGACCAGGTGGCTCAGATCCCCACACCCAGGAGGACTGGACCTTGGCCTCTCTGTCTGCCCCTCTTCCCCTCTTACCTCCTTGGTCTCCGAGTGTGGTGAGGGCCTCAGGATGGGCTGGATGTCCTTGCCCTGCCGAGCACGGAGGAGGGGGAGACAGGAGAGAATAGTTGAGGCAGCAGAACTGATGGAGGAGAGCTGGAGGGGCTCAGAGCTTGGTGCTCAGCTGGGCTGGCTGTGGTCGGGGCCCTCTCAGGAGCCAACGCCTTCCCGGGGCAGGCCCCAACCTCCCGACTCAGCCCAAGGCTGTCTGTGCCACACTCCTCTGGTGGCAGTTCCTTGAGGGAGGCTCAGGGTGTCCACTTCCTGTCCTGGCCACGAGATCTGGGCCTTGACCGAGCAGCTCCCCCAGGTTCTCCCAGCCTCTGCTGGGAGCAACACCTGGCCGTGCAGCCTCTAGGCTCGCCTGCCTGGAACTAGCTCCTCCTGTGGTTCTCCTCTGTGAACTCCAACTCTCCATCTCTTATCAGATCAAGACCATTTTTTTCAACATTTCCAGAATTTCTGCTCTGGGCCAGACCCCCCCAGCAGAGATCAAAACAGACACACTGCCCGTCCTCCCAGGCTGGTGGGAGAAACGGCCCGGCATCCTCAAGTGTGAGGATGGGACAGGTACAGGGTATGTTTAGAGGATGTAGAAGGGGATCCTATCCTACGCTTGGAGATCAGGGAAGCTTCCTGAAGGGATGGCATCTCAACTGAAATCCACAGGGTGAGGAGGAGGGAGCCAGGTGAAGAGAATGGAAAGAGACGAAGAAAGAACGGTTTACGCGAAGGCCAAGGCAAGAGAGATTGTGCCCGTGTAAGGAGCAGGAAGATGCTCGGACTGGCGGGAGTGCCGCGTGTCGGGAGGGGCAGGAGAGGGAAGCAGGGTGCAGATTCCCCCCGGCCTTGCAAGCCATATTAGGCAGTTGAGGGTAATGGTGACACAGGATTGTTCTATGGGTGATCAACTCTATGTCCTCGAGAGACTCCAGCCTCCTCCACTTCCAGGCCACGTGCCAAGCAGCCTGCAGACCCTCCCCTAAGGGCGGGGCTCCTGGCAGCTTCTGACTGCTCGCAGCCACCCCAACATTCCCACGCAGATCTCCCACCACCCACCAGACCACAGCCTGGTCCCAAAGGGGCATCCAGGGCCTCTGTCTTGTTCAGTTGTCCTGCCAGAAGCTAAGCCCACCTCCCCATTTCCCCCGAACTTAAAATCATGCCTCTTCTCTCTCAACCTACCCAAGATCTACTCATTCTGCGAGATCCGGAACCAATGACACTTCCCCCAGGAAGACTTTTTGACAACTGTGACCTCAGGTGTCTCTCTCTTCTTTTAAAATTAGCCTTTAATTTGTTTATTATTATTAACACCTTGCGGGATCTTAGCTCCCCATACAGGGATCGAATTCGTGCCCCTTGTAGTGGAAGCTTGGAGTCCTAACCACTGGACCACGAGGGAATTCCCAGGTCTCCTTTTAAGCCTGAGTTGCTGCACCACACAGTTTGACTTTTTTATTTTATTCTTTTAATTAGTGCCGATGGGAGAAACTGCCGGCTGTCCCTATACATCCTGAGCGGGTGGCAGGTTGCGGGGCAGGGCACTCAGCGCAAGCTGCCAAAAACCACAAGGAGTGTGCTCATCAGTCATGGAGCTCCGGCTCTGAAAGCGGCCTCAGAATGCAGAGACGCAGAAACAGTCCCAAAGAAAGACAGACCTGCTTGTGCCAGAAAAAAACAAATCTACATCTTCAGGCTTCCAGGCCCGGGTTCTTTCCATCAGACCCTGCTGCCTTCCGACAGAAGCCAAACCGCCAGCTGAGGGTCAAGGATTTCAGAAGAGGAAATTAGGCTTTTGGCACTGGGTAGGGAGGTGGGATCCAGGAGACTAGGATAGAGAGTGTTTTCCTCTTCTTTTACATAACAAGGGCACCCCAATTAGGCTTTGAGGGAAATACCTGCCCTCAACGGAATACCCTTGGGCGAGAAGGCTAATTAGGATACCCTGTCCTTCCACAGATAAGGGATGGTCCTAGGCTTTCTGATGTTCTCTCCCTGTAATTTGCATCTGTTAGTATTCGCCCAGGTTAGAAGCCTAATGAGGTCTGAAGCTGATGCACAGAGGGACGCATGGAAGGGGCCGTGCCCTGGGAAGTCCATCCATTATTTCTTCCTCTTGAGAGCCCCCAGAGCCTCCACCTACCCTGGTCCTCCATCTTCCCAATCCCAGTTTTCCAAATTTCTCTTAAATACAAACTCCCATAGACTCCTTTCTGCTTAAGTAAGCATATTTCATTTCTATTGTTTGAAGCCAATGTAATACAGTCCTGCCAAGTTGAATTTCTATTCTCCCTTATTTCCTATCAGTTTCTCCAGCTAATCTCTTCTTACCGCACTTTGGTCCCTCGGTGTCCCTTCTTCCTCCCACAGAGAGTAATTTAGGGAGACATTGATGGGAGAGATGAGGTCTTGAGTGCACACCTGAGGGCAATAAGAATACACCCTATGTCATGAGTTTAACCTTTACCACACTTCCAGTTAAAGGCACAACTTGTCCATACTTTATAAAGGATGAAATTCCAGTAGCTAGTTGTCTGAGACCTTACCAGGAGTGGAAGTATGTTTACTATACATCAGGTGTTTATAATATGCCCAGCTTGCTTCTCAGTACGAGTGTTCATCCCTCAGCCCCAATCCCAAGGCAGACATCAGTCATCAACCACGGCACTTTTCCCCACTGAGTCCTAACAGAAGTCCCTGAATCTTTGTCAAACTCCTCTAGGCAACCATTATCAAAGTTTGCACAAGAAAAGAATACTCTAGAATAAGTAGAATATCCCAGTTCCTTGACAACAGGGGTGGGTCTCAGTCTTTTATGTTATTACCAGTGCCTGACACTTTGGAGACGCTCACTTTGGAGGACTTTTTGTCCTCACTTAAAGTTTCCCCCAATTCGAAGAGGTAGGCATTATTATCCCCACATTAGAGATGAGGAAAATGAGGTGTAAAAAGGTGACACAATTTTCCTAAGGACTAGAACTGGGAGGTGAACCCAGATCTGTCCAACTCCCAAGTCTAAAGTCTTTCCATCATGTCACAGTGCCTCTTCTCTGGCAAATTTATGTTTAAAATTTCCAAATCTTGTAATGCGGGTTACGGGTGTGAGGAGGCAGAGAGGCTCTGAATGAAATGAGATCGTGAGCTGATCATTGTTGAAAATGGGTGATGGCTGTTTGGCGGTTCATTAAACTCTTTTTCTACTTTTGTATGTCTGAAATTTCCCATAATAAAAACTTGAAAACAAACTTCAAAATCTTATACTGAGTATACCAATCACGTATTCAGTCTCTTATGAAATATTTGAGGCCAGAATAAAATTTAATATCAATCTTATTTCATACAGAACAGGTATAAGCAAACGGAATTTGGGTATTTTGGCAGTTATCTAAACTAACAAGAACTTAAAAAAATTATTTCTGGGATGGATTTTTAAAAAAAATATACATTTATTTATTTATTTCTGGCTGCATTGGGTCCTTGTGGCTGCGTGCAGGCTTTCTCTAGCTGTGGCAAGCGGGGGGCTACTCTTTGTGCGGTGCGCGGGCTTCTCATTGCAGTGGCTTCTCTTGTTTTGGAGCATAGGCTCTAGGCACTCAGGCTTCAGTAGTTGGGGCACTCGGGCTCAGTAGTTGTGGTGCATGGGCTTAGTTGCTCCGCAGCATGTGGGATCCTCCTGGACCAGGGCTTGAACCCATGTCCCCTGCATTGGCAGGTGGATTCTTAACCACTGTGCCACCAGGGAAGCCCTGGGATGGATGTTAATAATAAAACACCCACACGGCAAATGAAGATACCGAGTGCCGCAACTAAGACCTGGTGCAGCCAAATAAATAAATATGTAAATAATAATAATGAAAAATGACCACGTGTACCTGGCAAATAGTGACACACCACCGTCCCTGAATATTCCATAGGACCGAATATTCTGTGGCCATTAAAAATAATCTGAAAACTGGGCTGCAGCATTAATATATGATGTGTGAAAAGAGTAGCGAAGAAATGGTAAGTACTTTACAATTGTAATCATGTTTAAAATGCCTATGGATGTGGATTAAGGACTAGAAGAAAATATGCTGAAGGTATTGTTACTACTGTGATACAGAAGAGGAAACAGTAGGACCAGGAGATCAAGGTGACCTGTGACCTGTGCTGGACAGCGATGGAGCCGAGCCTGGCACTGGGGCTGCCTCCCGCTGTGGTCAGCTCGTCCACCCCTTCCCTCCCCTGAGCAGCCTTGCTGGCTCCTTACCGGGAAGTGGAACCAGAACCCAGTGCAGGACTTGACTGGGGTGACAGCTGTGTTCCTGCTGAGCTCATGTTTCCCTTCTGGGAACACCCCCCGGCTTCTGGTCCGATGGCCATCCAGCTGCAGAGTGTAAGTGAGGTTGGCAACCAGGTGCCCTGGGCAGGGTGGAAAGGCAAGAGTTGAATGATGGCGGATCCTGGGGCTGTGAGCCTAGATTTGGGGCAGGCAGCTGCGCTGGGAAGCAGGAAGGCAGCGCTGACCTTTGAACTGGGAGATGAGAGACTTGACCTGGAAACAGACTGTGATGTTAACGCCTTCCTTCTTCTTGTCGCTGGAGGAATGCGAGCACTCGACTTCATGCACTGGGATCTCGGCCGGGGAGAAGGACACGGTTGTGATGATATCCACCACAGGCCGGGAGCTTCAGGGAAGGAAACAACCAACGCTCTCCCTCGGCCTCAACTGCCATCCCCAGCCAGACCTGGGGCTCCAGCTAGCAGAGTCCAGAGGACTCCCCTTCCCTAAAGCAGACCTCAATGTCACTGTCTCTTTGCAACGAAAATAATAATGATAATTCCTTAGGGCTCCCCATAATGATAAATCTTCCTAGCAGCCTTCTGACCCATTTGTCACACAGAAGAATGAGCTTTTAAAAAGAAAAGTCGGGACTTCCCTGGTGGTGCAGTGGTTAAGAATCCGCCTGCCAATGCAGGGGACACGGGTTTGAGCCCTGGTCCGGGAAGATCCCACATGCTGCGGAGCAACTACGCCCGTGCGCCACAACTACTGAGCCCGCGTGCCACAACTACTGAGCCCGCACGCTTAGAGCCTGTGCTCCGCAACAAGAGAAGCCACCGCAATGAGAAGCTCGTGTGCCTCAACGAAGAGTAGCCCCCGCTTGTCACAACTAAAGAAAGCCGGCACGCAGCAACGAAGACACAACGCAGCTAAAAATAAAAATGAATGAATGAATGAATTTATAAAAAGAAAAGTCAGGGAATTCCCTGGTGGTCTAGTGGTTAGGACTCTGAGCTTTCACTGCCAAGGCCCAGGTTCGATCCCTGGTCAGGGAACAAAGATATTGAGCTTCCATGCCAGTAGCCTTTCAAGGATGCCCCATGGTATTCAGAATAAAATCTAAACTTTTCACTGTCTGTGCCATACCATCTGCCTCTCCAGTCTTCTTTTTTTTTTTTGGCCGCGCTGGTTCTTAGTTGTGGCACCTGGGATCTTCAGTGCCGCGTGCGGGGGGGATATTTAGTTGCGGCATGTGGGGTCCAGTTCCCTGCCAGGGATTGAACCTGGGCCCCTTGCACTGGGAGCACGGAGTCTTACCCACTGGACCACCAGGGAAGTCCCTCCTCTCCAGTCTCACCTCCTACCACACTGACCCTATTTCCGTGCCTTGAACACGTCACACTTTTGCCTGCCTTACAGCCTTGGCACCTCCTGGGCTTTCGACATGGAAAGCTCTTACCCCAGATTTCTGCAAGCCTGGCTCTTTCTCATCTTTCAAGTCCCAGTTCCTCAGAAAGGCCTTTCTTGGCCACCCAGTCTATAGTAGGTCTCCCCTGCTATTCTCTCTCACAGAACCCTGCTCACGTCCCTCATGGCACTTATCACAATTGTAATGATCTATTTATTTGCTTTACTTTTTTATTGTATGTTTCCCCACACATACACTGTAGCCAATGCCTTGTTTCATATTGAAGACAGTATCTAGTCACTAGATGACGTTACATGAGGCTTCCAGTGACTCTAAGATCTGGGTCAGGCAGGAAATGCCATCACCATTTCAAAGATGAAGAAACTGAGGTCTTGGGCTTCCCTGGTGGCGTAGTGGTTGAGAGTCTGCCTGCCGATGCAGGGGAGACGGGTTCGTGCCCCGGTCTGGGAAGATCCCACATGCCGCAGAGCGGCTGGTCCCGTGAGCCATGGCCGCTGAGCCTGCACGTCCGGAGCCTGTGCTCCGCAACGGGAGAGGCCACAACAGTGAGAGGCCCGCGTACCACAAAAAAAGAAAAAAAAAAAAGGAGAACCAAACTCACAGGGTTGAGCTGAGGACCAAATGCGCCGATGCTGATAAGCATTTAGCACGATGTCTAGTACATCGTAACTGCTGAAAGGATGAGGACTGAAATCATCCCCAGGTAGGACTCAGGAGTCCCATCTTACCTCAGCACGATCACCTGGCTCTCAGCCCCTACAGCCACATCTACCAGGCCGTCCCCGCCAAGGTCCTTCACCCCGTGGATGGAGCGTCCAAACCATCGAATTCCTGGAAGCATCCGGGTCCCTTCTATCCGCTGAGACCAAGAGAGAAATTCATGCTAAGCTGGGGAGAGGATGGGCGGAAGGGTGGGAAGAGTCGGGCTGAGGAGTGGGGCTGGGGCTTGGTGGCTGCCAGCTGCCTGGGAATGGGTTCTGATTGGCAGGCGGGGTACCTCACCTGACTGGGCCAGGGGCTCAGCCCCGCCTGCTGCCCATTGAAGATGTACACAGCCCCCTGCTCTTCCAGAGGGGCTCCCACGGCCACGTCCGTCAGCTCATCCCCATTGATGTCCGTCAGGGCAGCGATGACTGCTCCAAATCGCCCAAGGGGGTAGCCGGGATCCCCGTGCAGCTCTGAGACCATGGCGAACCCCAGCTGGGAAGGAGCAAGGCAACAGGTCCCACCTCAGTCACTCAGCACTAACCACTGGACCTCCAGGGAACTCCCCACCTTTGTTATCTGTGTGACTTTGTGCCTTTGGAAAGTTGCCCAGCCTTGCTGAGCTGCGACGTTCCCATTTGTAAAATAAAGCTCATAGTATCCCAGAAGGTGATTATGAAAATCAAACGAGGTATCCTATATATAAAAAGTTTGGCACTGGGCCTTGCACACATTTTTACCCACCTCCGCATATTTGCTATCGTTTGTCGTTGTTCTAAAGGTCTGATTAATACAGGATCAGGCAGGGAAAGGCTTTCAGAATAACTGAGACCTGAGAAGGCATGGGAGTCTCTTTCTCCCACATCCTCCACGCATTGTCCTGGTCCCCACCTTTTTTCTCTGGTAGATAAACACCCGGCCTCCTCTCTGCTCGCCATAGAACAGGGGGGCTCCAACCAGCAGCAGCTCTGTCTCCCCATCTTGGTCCACGTCAACGCCACACAGCTCGCCGCCAAAATAAGAGCCAATCTGCAGGGAGAGGAAGACGTTTGAGGAAGAAACCTAGAGCAGGACACCTCCCTCCCCATCAAGTGCACCTTATCCGTCCTACTCTAAGCTCTCAAATGAAGGTCCAAGTCCTGGATCCCACTTAGAGCCCGTATGAATTCAGACAAGTTGGGATCTTAAGTTGGCAAGTGGGGATGACAAGGCTAACCTCAGAGGCTTTGCAGGGGAACAAATGTGACAGTGCTGGGCACGCGGCGAGTGCTCAGCAAGTGCATGCGTGTTCGGAAGACAGCAGGAAGCATAACTAGTGTCACTCCAACCCCCTCTTGGGCGGACGCCCCTGCAATCACGCTCACCTGGGTCCCATCTATTTTCTGGATTTGGCTCCAACGTTCTCCGCCCTTTGGCTCTTGGAACAGCAACACCCGTCCCACGTGCTGGTATCGGGGGGCTCCAGCTGCCAGCAGCGACGTGGTCCGTCGGGAGGGCAGCCAGGTCACCGTGTAGCCTGAGGAGAGAGCGAGCGTGGGGCTTGGAGTTAGGAACACAATGGCTGCTGAACGAAGGTAAAACCCCGGGGGAAAGGCGGCGGAGACCCTGGGAAGCTGGGTTAGCAGCAAAGATGCATCGAGACGGCCAGAAGACCTTCTCCCGAGAAGAGCAGCCACGTGCTCCGAGGAGTACAAATCCTGCCGTCAGGGTCCAAGCCTGCATTTCTCGAACTGTGGACAACACGCATGCGCAGGACTAAGCGGCCGCGTACTGCAGGGTAAACATCTTCCTGAGGCTCGGTTCACCTAAGGGTTTATAAAGGAGACTATCTTCTTTTTAAAGAGTAAAATGAAATGGAATATATTAGTAAGAAGAAGGCAAAGTTTGCACGAAGATTAAAAATAAAGCAGCAGATGCCTCAAGACTGCCAGCCTGCCCTGTTTCAGACTTGGCAACCCCTACACTGCATGACCCAACTTCTTAAAACCAATCTCTTTATAGGTGATAGATAGATAGATAGGAAAAAGAGAGAAAAAGAATTATGCATCTATATAGAGATACAGATACAGATATACATATAGATCTATCCTATGGGCTTTGTTTCTCTGGAGAATCCTGACTGATAAAATAATATATACATATGTATGTTATTCTTTACATATATATGTATATATATATATATAAAGAGAGATAAACAAATGTGGCAAATGTTAACAACTGATAAATCTAGGTGAAGGGTATATGGATATTCATTGTACTATTAACTTTTCTCAAAGTGTGAAAATTTTTGCAGAAAAATTTGGTAGAAAAGATTAAAGATGCATTTCAATGAAAAAGCTTGGTAAGGTAGTACGACTCAGTCAGCATGGAGACACAGCCTAATAAAAATACTGAAATTTAAACATAAGGAGTGGTGGACTTCCCTGGTGGCACGGTGGTTAAGAATCCACCTGCCAATATAGGAAACACGGACGGGTTCGAGCCCTGGTCCAGGAAGATCCCACATGCTGAGGAGCAACTAAGCCCATGCACCACAACTACTGAGCCCGTGCTCCGCAACAAGGGAAGCCACCACAATGAGAAGCCCGCACACCACAGCAAAGAGTAGACCCCGCTCGCCGCAACTAGAGAAAGCACGTGCGCAGCAACGAAGACCCAATGCAGGCAAAAATTAATTAATTAATTAATTTTAAAAAAACCCATAAGGAGTGGTGATTGTACAGCACAGAGAATATAGCCAATATTTTATAATAACTATAAATGGAGCATAATATATAAAACTCTTGAACCACTATCTTGTACACCTGAAACAAACATGTTATTGTCAATCAACTATACCTCAAGAAAAAAAAAAAAGCAGGAGACTTGAAAACATCTCTGCTTCAAGATATCACTGAGGTTATCTACATACTTCACAACTCCTGTGGTTGAGGTTCCCTGCCCTCTGTTCCTACACTGATGAAACGCTGGAGGAAATGCCGCAGGAAATTGGACCAGGGATTGGGCGGGAGCCAGGAGCCACCTCCCAGGAATGCTCTGAAGATGACCCAATTTGAACTTCTTTGTTTATTTGTTTTGAATTCATTTTTATTGGAGTACAGTTGATTTGCAATGTTAGGTTAGTTTCTACTGTACAGCAAAATGAATCAGTTATACAGTTATATATATACATATACAGTTATATATATATATATACATATTTATATATACATATATCCACTTTTTTAGATTCTTTTCCCATATAGGTCATTGCAGAGCACTGAGTAGAGGTCCCTGTGCTATACAGTAGGTCCTTATTAGTTATCTATTCTATATGTAGTAGTGTGTATATGTCAGTCCCAATCTCCCAATTTATCCCTCCTCCGCATGACCTTCTTTGCTCAGAGCAGTTGAAAGTGAATGAAAAAAACAGATGTCCGAGACTCTATAGCCCATGAGGGGAAGGGTGAAGAGGCTGAATACTCTCCTGCTTCTTCATGTCTATTCCTGAAGTACAAGGGTTAAGAAATTGCCCTTTGAAATCAGAGAGACAAGGTTTTAATCCGAGTATTACTTCTTCCTGGCTGTATAATCTCGAGTAAATTACTTCCTGTGTCTGAGCCTCAGCCTTCTCGTCTAAAAAAAACAACCTGGGACAATACCAACCTTATAGGGGGGTTTTGAGGATTAAATAAGACCGTGGATGTAAAATGCTCAGCACCATGTTAGTGAGATCTGAACTAAGATCTGAAGGATAGTAGCATAGTAGGCAATCAAGATTATATTTACTTCTACATGTACACAACACACACATACATCTGTGTGTGTGTATATAGTGGTATGGGTGCCTAACTGGAGATTCAACTTTGGGTTATTTCTTCTTATTCAGTGAGCAAATTTGCCAGCTATTTTGCAGTACAGTCATCTCTACGTATCCGCAGGGAATTGGTTCCAGGACCTGCCCCGATACCAAAATCCACCACAGACGCTCAAAGTCCCACAACTGGCCTTTGGTATCCCCGGCTTCCAAATCTGGGGATTCAACCAACCATGGATCATAAACGTGGAACCCGCAGCTGCAGAGGGCCAACTGGACACTGAAGAACAGAAAACCACCTTGAAGGCAGTAGTGTAGGTGCTGCAGTGTAAGGGCAGTGGTTACTAAGCACAGATGTGGGGCTGGACCACCTACTAGTCTATGACCCTGGAGAAGTCATTTAAAGTCTCCTGGGCTCAGTTTCTTCATCTGTAAAATACAGATGATAAAAAATACCTACTTACAGGGTTGTTGGGAGGATACAATGAGATAAAAATAAGTTAATATGTGCCATGCGCTTAGAACAGTGCCTGGCACGTAATACTTGCTCAGTAAAGAAAAAGAAAAGGAAAACAAGGAAAAAATCAGAGGGCAGTCTCCCTTAGAAGAGTAAGAGTAGAGGCACGATGAATAGCACCAATTTTCCCAAGGAAAGTATTTAATAAGATCTTGTGTTTTGAAAGTTTAATAATAATCTTTGTGTACTGAGCCCACCCCCAGCCAAGGGTCATGGGTGAGGCAGGGTGGAGGGTGGTGGTTCTAGATCTATGAGGAGGTAGAACCTGGAAGCACTCCTATGCCAGGGCTCCTGGAGTCAGTTCGTGCCTTGAGACAGGCTGACTCTTTGAATGTGAACTAGAAGAGCTATAACCCCAAGTGCAAGGGTGAGGCCGTTCTGCTCCTGAGACTGGCATCGGCTTGGATGGACAGCATCCCCAGGACTGTGCAGGACAAGACACCACGAGGCAGAGAGAAGCAACAGCAGTTGGTGGATTGACCAGCCTCGTTTCCTCTGTGCTTGGTATCTGAGAACTCTTGAGACTGAACCAACCCTGGAGTTCCTGGACAATTCAAGGGGAGGAAGCCTCATGGAGGAGGGGCTGGTCCTCCCACCGATGAGGCAGGTTGTTTTAAAGTGGACTCGGGATTTAATTTATAGGTATAACTGAGTAACGACACAGAGAAGTCGTTGCCACTGAAAAAAGTTTCTCACTCACAGCTCCCCAAAGCAGGTGCCACAGCAGGCCATGCAGGGCGACACGGGAGAAGCCCCAGGGTGGAAGGAGCAAGGGGAGAATGGCCCAGAGCTGTTACTGCAGTTTCAGTGGGAAGAAATGAGGGAGGCAAGGCAAGTTGGAGCAAGTTTAGGACTGGACGGTTTGAATGATGTTGGCAGGCTCTGGGCTATAGAGGTGGTCTTCAGTTATCTAGTACCTGGGCCTGGGGTGATTTACGTCAGGGTGGATAGTGGCCTGGTGTGTGAAAGTTAGATAAAAGGGTGGTTGGGACGCAGTGTCTGGATTGGCCAGTTGGCCTATGGAAGGCCTGCTCCCGGGCAAGTTGTTTTCTACCGGTAGGAATTAGCTGATCCTGGGAGGAGCAGTCTCTCCAGGATTAGCAAGGCCACACGATGTCAAAGCATATAAGGTACAGAAAATAAAAACATGATTAATACACAGGTGAAGGGTTAGGAAGGGAAAAGTGAAGACTATTAGAACCATATTTAAGCTGAGTTTGTTCATGTTGTTGCTTAATTGCTTTCATTATTATTTTGAAAGTCAATCTGAGTGACTCCCTGGTTCCCCAAAGCTGAAAGAACCCAGCAGAAAAGAGAAGTACTCACCCAAATATCCTGCCCTCACTTCTGGTGTCAATGGTTCATTCCCAACAAATGTATCACCCCGCAGGTCTGTCTTCAGATCGAGAAAGCCCCCAGCCCAGTCCTTGGCTCCAGCGGCCCCTACAATGCCATGGTCCTGCCCAGGGAGGGAGATGAGTGCGGGTCAGCTGCATTCCCACCACATCCCTCAGCCGGTAGTGTCAGGCCCTCCACTCACCCTGCTGAGATCCGCGCTGATCCCGCTGGAGGACAGCTCCATGTTGAAGGATGTCAGGTCCTGTTTGCTTGTGCCTGAGGGACGAGGTAGGGAGAATGGGCCGAGACCCAAGGAGCAGTGAAAACAGTGATGCTCAAGAAAGGACTGAGGAAAACAACACAGCATCTACCCGTAGGCAAGGTAGAAAGAGCATGAACTTTTTTTTTTTGGCAGCTCTGTGCAGCTTATGGGATTTTAGTTCCCCCACCAGGGATTGAACCCGGGGCCCTGGCAGTGAGAGTGCCAAGTCCTAACAACTGGACTGCCAGGGAATTCCCAAGAGCATGAACCTTAGCGTCAGACGGGGAAGCGACTTATGCCCTGAGTCTCCCACGACTCTCCACGCGCCCCAGTTATGGATATTCCGTTCCCCGACTCAGCACGTCTAAGAGGCAGATCTTGATTTCTGCTTCTACTCAGGCTTCCCCTCTTCAATGAATAGCACCCCACACCCACCTAGTGACTCACGCTAAAAGCCCCGGAAACAACCTTGATTCTTCCCTTTTTCCTCCACTCTACCTCCAACACATGACCAAATCACGATAGTTCTACCTGCAAAACACATCTGCCCACTTCTGTGAATCGTCTGTGTCACCACCACACTGGCCCAAGCCATCCTCCTCTTGTGTCTGACTAAGGCAGGGGCTTGCTAATTTGGTCTCTTTGACTTCATTCTTTTCTTTTTTTTAAAAAAAATTAAATGTATTTTTTTTTGGCCATGCTGCACAGCACATGGGTTATTAGTTCCCTGACCAGGAATCAAACCCGTGCGCGCTACAGTGGAAGTGCCGAGTCCTAACCACCGGACCGCCAGGGAAGCCCCTTTGACTTCATTCTTCCTCTTTCTATGCCTTTTTTCACAGAGCAAGTTGTGTACTCTTTTTTAAAAATGTACATCAGACCTCATCTTTCCCTTTCTTAAAACCCTTCGTAACTTCTCACTGGTCTGAAGACTAAAATCCAAACTCATGAGGAGCTGGGAGGCCCCTGCCTTCCTCTCCAAACTTCTGTCTCCCTTACTCCCCACACTGCTATTACACTGACCTTTTTTCCTGTTCCTCCAGCACACCGAGCCCTGCCCCATCTCCTGGCCTTTGCACTTGATCTGCTCTCTGACTATAATGCCCTTTGCCCACACTTCTCCCATGGCTGTCTGATTCTCATCTTTCATGCCTCAGCTCAAAAGTTATCTCAGTGAATTTTACCTCACTTTAAAAAAAAGCACCTCACGGGATTTCCCTGGTGGTCTAGTGGTTAGGATTCTGGGCTTTCACTGCTGGCTCAGGTTCGATCCCTGGTCAGGGAACTGAGATCCCGCAAGCTGCGCGGCGCGGCCCCAAAAAAATTGCATCTCAGAAAGGCCTTTCTTGAAAAGCTTATTTAAAGTGGCTTCTTCCAATTAAATCTGTCTTATCACTTTACTCATTTTCTTTATAGCACTTGCCACAAGCTTGAATCATCCTGTGTGTTTACTGACTTTCTTTATCCAACCTGAATATGAGTTCTATGTCGGCAATATCCCTGCCAGTCTGAGTCACAGTGCCTGCTCCATGGTTGTTGCCAGCATGAATAAATAATACCACCAGCCTTGCAAGGATACTGAGAAGAACCGATTCAATGATATAGATAAAGTGCCTGGTACCTGTAAGCTTTCAAGAGCCGTAGCAATTATTATGAAGATTTGTTCATCCACTGAAGAAACATTTAGAGTCACTAAATATTTGGTGCCAGGGATACGGGGGTGGGAAAGCAGGCACAATACTTGTCACTAAACCTCTCAGTTTAGTGTGGGAGACAGACACCTAATAGAGAGCTCTTTTTTTTTAATTTATTTTTTTGACTGCGTCAGGTCTTAGCTGTGGCATGTGGGATCTTCTGTTGCCGTGCTCTGGCTTAGTTGCCCTGCGGCATGTGGGATCTTAGTTCCCTGACCAGGGATCGAAACCACATCCCCTGCATTAGAAGGCGGATGCTTAACCACTGGACCACCAGGGAAGTCCCCTAATAGAGAGTTCTAATACAATATATGTCACAGGGAATGTACAGTGGTTAAAGCAGCACACGGGAACCCAGACTTGGGATCAGCGAGAACTTATCAGAGGGAATGACATCTAAACTATGATCTGAAGGATGAGTAAGGGCAGGGAAGGATAGAGGATAAGAGCTATGATTTATCAAGAGTCTACAAGGTACCAAGCACTTTGCTGAGCAGTCATTAGGGCTTGAATTGTGTTCCCTGAAGAAAAGATGTCTAAGTCCTAACCCCTAGTGCCTCAGAATGTGAGCTTATTTCGAAATAGGGTCTTTTCAGAGGTAATCAAGTTAAAATGAGGTCATTAGGGTGGGCCCTGATCCAATCTGACTGGTGTCCTTATTAAAAGGGGCAATTTGGACACAGAGGGACAGACACAGAGAGAAGATGATGGGTAAACACACAGGGAGAAGACGGCCAGGCGACCAGAGTGATGCAGCTACAAGTCAAGGAACACCAAGGACTGTTAGCAAACACCAGAAATTAGAAGAGGCAGGGAAGGATTCTCTCCGAAACCATCACAAGGAGCATGGCCCTGTCAAACCTTTAATTCTAACTTCTAGCCTCCAGAACTGCAAGACAACACATTTCTCTTGCTTTTTAATTTTTTTTAATTTTCATTTCTCTTGCTTTAAGCCACCTAGTTTTTGGTACTTTGTTACAGCAGCCCTAGGAAATGAATACAGCAGTTAAACCTTACAACCCTCTGAGACTGGTATCACTATCCTCCTTTAACAGAGAACAATGAGGCTCGGAGAGGGAAAGTGACCTGGCTAAGGTCACACAGCACAGGCAGAGTGAATTCTTGAGCAGGTCTGCCTGGTCCCTTTAAATAAAATCCATTGCCTCTTCAAGTGAACTGAACACCAAGGCTGTGTCCTAGTGAAGGGGCTTCCTGGGGGAATCAGGTACCTTTCAGCAGACTAAGCTACCTGGGGAAATACTCTCCCATAGGCAGTCCTCCATCTGGCGACTACAATCAAACCTTCTCTTATTCTGGGCCAAAGAAGAGGGCCTGTGGGCTCCTTGCACTTGGCCCCTGCCTGCTTGCCTGTCTTAAATAATTTGAGGCCCAGGACAAGTGACAATGAGGGAGCTGAGTGAGGAGAGGAAGGGATTATAGCCATTCTACAGGGCTCAGCTGATGCCTACAAGATATAGGTCAGCTCGGGGACCCATCCTGGACCAGGCTGAGCTTCAAGAGGAAGACAGACTTTCAGAGGGAAATAGAGGCTGCTCCTAAATCACCCTCCCTTAAATTCCTACCTGAGGTCTTTTAACCGGAGAGCTCTTAACACAGTGACAGACGCTCTGTAAGCTCCAGTGATGATTATTCCGCGTGTCCTTAGTCTAATGTCCCAGGTGAGGTTCTGTATACATCCCCCTGAACCCTCTCTTCCAGGGTCTGCCACTCACCTTCAATGACATAGATCTTTTTTTGCAGCTCGGTGAATAGATCTTTCAGCTTCTCAAATGTGTCCAGAATCTTTACAAACTCCTCCGCAGGTTTTGAGGCAAATTCATGGAGTGTCTCCTGACTTTCCTTGGTCTTAAAATACTTTCCAATCTGGAAGAAATGAAGAGTGAAGAGCTAGCATCCCCAGAATGGCAGACCAATTTTCTGTTATTTTCACAAGACCCTGGCCCCAGGGAGAAAAGGAGTGGGGTTCAGGAATAGGAGAGGGAAGATGGGTCGTAAGAAGAAGCAGGGACCTGGAGCCCGTACCCCAATGATGTAACGGATGATGTCTTTGGCCACGTCAATGTTGGCTTTGTCAGTGGCTTCCCCATCAGTGATGATGATAAGCACTTTGGTGGCATCTGGCCGGGCCCCCAGCTCTTGCCGGAACACCTTGGTCCTGTGTCCAGGAAGGAGGGGATGTGAGAGACTCCCCGCAAATCACCTAAGGTCTCCCTCTTACCCTGCTCATTAAGTCACTGTCCTGCTGATTATGCCAAATCCCTTCTCACAATTCCCAGACAGCTATTCCCAGCCTTCAAAGCTCTCCTCTGAACCTCCTTCCTCACCCTGGTTGCCATATCCCTCCTTCTGGACCAGTGGTCTTCAACTGAATCCTGGGCAGCCACAAGGCTGTCCCAGAGTCTGTGGGCAGTGAGGGGAAACTCTGGGCTTCCTACTCTTCGTTTCAACCACGTGGCAACTACCCTTTAATCAGTTAGATATGCTGGTGATCTAGGTGAGATTCCAGTGGAAGGATGGGCTCCATGGCAGAAGGAAATTGGAAAGCCACTCTTCTAGAGAAAGCTCATGTAACACCCCCTTCTGCCTCCCCTACCATTGCCAGGCTACTTGTACATCTCTGCTGCAGCAAATCTCCTAGGTAGTCAAAGAGACTTGTTTCTGTGTCAATTTTTCCCCAAACCAGATTTGCTGCTGTATCTCTGGCTCCTGACTCAGAGTAGGTGCTCAGTGCACGTGACAGAAGAGAAAGAAGGAAGGAGTGAATTCTGGACAGGCCGAGGCTCCAAATTCCTGCCCTGCCCACAGCCTCCTTCTGAAGCAAGACAGGCTGCCCACAGCTTCCACTGGGACAGCCGCTCTATTTGAACATCCTCCCCTCCTCACCCCACAGTTAACCAAAGATGGACAATTAATCCAAGAGCAGCCAGTCCACAACCCCTGACTTATGGCATGACCTGTACTGGGAACAGAAGCTGAACGTCACCTGGAGAGGCCACAGTGGGAGGTGAACAGATACAGAGAAGAGGGCGGGAGAGCTACTTGGAAGCTGCCACAGACAGAGGAACCTGATGGGCGGGGTCAAAACCACATCTTGTTCTATCTCAGATGCAAATGTTTCCCCAACTTCCATCCACCTGGACATGGCCTATCATGGATCCTCCTCATGGATTTCCACACTGGTTTAAACAACTATCATCTCTCATCTGGATTTTTCAGTGTCTGCAAACTGGCATCCCTGTTTCCACCCTTGCCCCTTCCACAGTCTAATATTAACCCTGCAGCCAGGGGGATCCTTTTAAAAACATAAATCAGATTATGACTCCTTTGATCAAAACCACCAATGGGGCTTCCCTGGTGGCGCAGTGGTTGGGAGTCCGCCTGCCGATGCAGGGGACACGGGTTCGTGCCCCGGTCCGGGAGGAGAGGATCCCACATGCCGCGGAGCGGCTGGGCCCGTGAGCCATGGCCGCTGAGCCTGCGCGTCCGGAGCCTGTGCTCCACAACGGGAGAGGCCACAAAAGTGAGAGGACCATGTACAGCAAAAAAAAAAAAAAAAAAAACCACCAATGATTCTCATCTCACTCAGAGGAAAAGCCAAAGTCCTCATTAGAGCCTCATCCAGACTTCGATGGTCTCTCTGACTTCATCTCCTGCTACTTGAACTCATCACTTACTTCTTTCCAGCCACACTGGTGTCCTGGTTCTTCTGTGAACATCCCAAGCATGGGATCAGGGCCTCTGCTGTTCCCTCTACCTGGAACGGTCTTCCTTCAGGTATCCACATGGCCTGCTTCCTCACCTCCAACAAGTCTTTGCTCAGATGTAACCTTCCCTGATCTTCCCATTGAACATTGCTTTATTTTTCTTTGTAAAACTTACATCTTCTACTATATGATCCAATTTACTTATTTATCCTATTTATTACATTTCTCTCCCCTACTAGAATGTTAAGCTCCAGGAGGGCAGAGACTTTTCTTTGTTTCATTCACTGTTAATTACTAGCACCTAGAAAATGGCAAACAAAAACCTGCAGACCAGAGCCAGCCCACAGCTTGTTTTTGTATGGTCTCTGGGCTAAAAATGGTTTTTATATTTTTGTTTTTAAAGAGTTACAAAAACAAAGAAGAATATGCAACAGATAACTGTTATGTGGCCACAAAAGTCTAAAATAGTACTATCTGGCCCCTTATAGAAAAAAATCTGCCAAGTCCTGACCTGGAACACTGCCTGGCACACAGCCAGATGGTCAAGAATTATTTATGAAATACATTTCCATGATCGCTTCTTTTTGTTCTCACAGTTGACACCTTCTGGGGTATCTTCCCATCCTGTGGGGACCCAGTTCTCTAAGAACTGCCCCCTTCCCAATGGAGGTGGGACCCCTGAATCCATGTGACTCTACGTCATGAAGTAGAACAAGGCCTTAGCTGGGTTGACCCATGGACACACAATCTAGGCTCAGCCAATCAGATTTCCTCTCCTGGAGGCTAGAATTCAGGTTGTTCACCTGAATTGAGGAACTGAGGCTGCCATTTTTTCAGTGGACATTGTTTGATCATGTACCCACCAGAGCCATCTACAGAGAGAAGAATGAAGTAGACATGACAGGTCAAGTAAGCCCCAGAAGAAAAGAGCTGGAAACACATGCAGAGTCTTGAGATACGTCACATGCATGTTTAACTTATGCAAATACATGCTTGGCAAAGAAATATAAATGAAAAATACAAGTGTAATAGAACAGGAGATCCTTTCTGCTATTTCACTCAATCTGAGCGTATGCCCCGGGGGAGCATGAGATAGGAGATGTAATTCTCTTATTCCCCAAAGTGGTCTCAGTTTCCATGGCCACTCTAATGTTTAAATACAGGTATTAAAAAATACACAATATGGTCCTTTAACACAGTCCAACTACATTCATCTAGGCCTCAATTTAAACACAGTAATCTGATCCAACTCTGGGTTAGTAGGTTTAGAAAATCAGGATATGCTAGTTTCCAATATGGGACTTGGATATATTGACTCTGATGAACAATTCAAAGAATAATTCAAAAATAACTTGACTCTCTGAGATTTGTATTCATACACTGACTTCAAAAGCTGATCCCCAACTAACGTGTGACTCTACCGTGGCTGCCATCATTCACAATCT
The DNA here is from genome assembly GCF_003031525.2 of Neophocaena asiaeorientalis asiaeorientalis. Classification (NCBI taxonomy): domain Eukaryota; kingdom Metazoa; phylum Chordata; class Mammalia; order Artiodactyla; family Phocoenidae; genus Neophocaena; species Neophocaena asiaeorientalis. The sequence continues at coordinate 1,500,890 of NW_020173198.1, forward strand.
CTTTTCAAGTTCTGGTTCTAATCCCTCATGAGGCCTGGAAATACTCTCTGTCCCAAAGGTTCATGAGCTATCCCTGCATCCTCTCATGAATTCCACTTTGGGATTTAGTTGGTGTAGAGTCCTGTCATAATCAAAAGAACCCCGGAATTCCCTAGTGGTCCAGTGGTTAGGAGTCTGTGCTTTCACTGCCCAGGGCCTGGTTTCAGTCCCTGGTTGGGGAACTGAGATCCCACAATCCACATGGCGTGGCCAAAAATAAATATAAAAATAAAAAATAATCAAAAGAACCTGGACTATAACACAATATTGTAAGTCAACTATATACTTCAATAATAATAAGAATAATAAAGAACCTGGAATAAAATTGCTCCAGTAGAATGCTTACAATAACCTGCCCCTTGCTGAACCCACCTGTTGAGTTCCTACACCCTGCAACTTGAAGAAGCTAGCACGCACAAAACAACCGACGGATGGGCTCTCTCACAGAAGGGAACTCACGCGACATAGTTGATGGCACCAAAGGTGTTGGTCAACAGGCGCATGTGTTTGACTTTGGCAAGAAGAATATCAGGGTCCTTCCAGTTAACATAATCCAAGAAAGTAAATTCTGTTTTGTAGTTTGAGGAAAACTGAACAGCCGCAAACTAGAAAAAGGAAAGAAGACAAAAAATGTCGTTACATAGTCCTTCCCACTTGTTTGCTCCAATCTCTACATTTTTTTATAAGTTTATTTTATTTTATAAATTTATTTATTTATTTCTGGCTGTGTTGGGTCTTCATTGCTGCGCTTAGGCTTTCTCTACTTGTGGCAAGCGGGGGCTACTCTTCGTTGTGGTGTGCAGGCTTCTCATTGTGGTGGCTTCTCCTGTTGCAGAGCACGGGCTCTAGGCGCGCAGGCTTCAGTAGTTGTGGTGCGTGGGCTTAGTTGCTCCGCAGCATGTGGGATCTTCCCGGACCAGGGCTCGAACCCGTGTCCCCTGCATTGGCAGGTGGATTCTTAACCACTGCACCACCAGGGAAGTCCCACCCATCTCTACTTCTTTTTTTTTGCAATATGCGGGCCTCTCACTGTTGTGGCCTCTCCCGTTGCGGAGCACAGGCTCCAGACGCGCAGGCCCAGTGGCCATGGCTCACGGGCCCAGCTGCTCCACGGCTTGTGGGATCCTCCCGGACCGGGGCACGAACCCGTGTCCCCTGCATTGGCAGGCGGACTCTCAACCACTGCACCACCAGGGAAGCCCTCTACTTCTTATCCAGGACCTGGGCAACCCAACTCCACATTCCTGCCTTGAATCATTCTTTTGTTTTGTTTTTTAGGTCACACCTCTCGGCATGCGGGATCTTGGTTCCCTGACCAAGGATGGAACCCATGCCCCCTGCAGTGGAAGCATGGATTCACCAGGGAAGTCCCTCGAGTCATTCTTTTGAAAGTGAGGCTGTATATAAACAAACACAGAAACAAATCAACCTGGAACCCGTTATGGAGTGCTGTCTGCTGGGCTCCGGTTCTCTGGGTTCTGCCTACCTCACCAATAGAGATGGTTCCCAGCAACCATATTTCTGCTGAGTGACCCTGCTAAATAAGATACAGTTGGCTGGGACTGAGGTGAGGCCAGTCAGAATCTCTCCTCTGAGAAACTGGAATTTGCAGAGGGAGGGGTTGCTTGAGAGGAAGACTGGAAAAAAAACAACAACAAAAAACAAAAAACACCTCCTGAAACTTTAACATGTGAACTTGGGAGCTTTCCACAGGCCCATGTGATCCAAAGAAGCTGAGAGCCAGTCTACAGAGAGAAAGAGAAAGAGAGAAGGAAGCCAAAGCCAAAAAAAACCAGAAATGAGAATTAGGGAGAATTCTGGAAGCAAAGGTCCAGTAATAGCCATGCCCTTAGGTTCTAGAGACAACTTGTACTAAATTTTCCCTTTATGCCCTTAGCTAGCTCAGGTAGGCATCTATTGCTTACAACCAGGAATCCTAACTAATATATTTACCTGGTAGGAAGAGTTGCTGAGTTTCTTCATCACATCCTTCATGAAGTCCAGAATTTTCTGAAATTCATCTTGCTGCAAGCTCCTTGAGCCATCAAACAGAAATACCAAGTCTACGTTGCCCTTTATACATTCTACAGAGGCCAGACACAGAGGGACTTGGTAAAGAGTCTCTGGGGGTTGGCCTGCCCATGCCAGTTCCCATGTATGGGCAACCACTTGGAGGTATTTTTACCCACTGGATCCCCCGTTCCTTACCCTGATAACCAGGGTGCCCTTGCAGCACCGGACCACTCAGATTCTGGCGGAAGAGGTAACATAGGCCACTTAGATAGATGTTCTGGTCACATGTCCGAGACAGCCCAGGGTCACAGGCCTGAAGGAATCAAAGATTTTTAAAAAGGTTGGGGCTTCCTCTTGCTGTGTGTCTTTAGGGCATCCTCAACCAAGAACAAAAGCCTTCAGGGTCATCATCCCCCGACCTCATTCCCATCATCCAACTGGTTACTAAGGCAAGGTAATTCGGCCTCCAGGTATCTTGTATCAGTCTCTCCATCCCCACTACCAATGTTATATGCCAACGGATGCTCACTGCCTATAGGACAAAGTCGAAACTCCTTAGTCTGGCATTCATATAGTTCACAGTAGGCACTATCCAAACCCATCCCCTTCTGTTTCCAATTACACATTCTGTGTTTAAGCCAAATCAAATGACTCCCTATTCCCAGAATATACAATGATGTTTCTTTCATTTATGACTATCTTTCCTGCCAGACTGTACTTTCTTGAAAGTCAGGGCTCATGTCATGGTCATCTTTGCATCTCACTCCCCTTCCCCCGTCAGGACCAGCACAATGCCAGGCATGTAAGAGTAGCTAAGTAATCAAGCTCCAATTAAATACTGGATAACTGTTTCACTCGCTTAGCCTTCTATTTCTTATATACCTGTGTCAGAAGGATGCTGCTGGGATGAACTGTAAAGAGTAATGGACTTGTAATCAAATAGGAATTATATTCAAATCCTGGCTCTACCTCTTTAAAACCATGTGACCTTGACCAGGTCTTTTAACCCCTTTGGTCCTGTTTCCTCATGTGTGAAATCTGTATACTGATCCCTATCTCACCTGAGTGTCTTGAGGATTAAAAGAGATAAGGCAGTGTTTCCCAAACTTTAGGCGTTTGTGTACCAGCTCACAATTTCTGTCATATGGGCATATCATCCACACTATTATTAATATTTCATTTAACTAAAATTTACTTTTTTTAAAAAAATTGAAGTATAGTTGATTTACAATGTTGTGTTAGTTTTTGGAGTACAGCAAAGTGATTCAGCTATATATATATATATATATATACATTCTTTTTCATATTTTCTTTTCCATTATGGTTTACGACAGGATATTAAATATAGTTCCCTGTGCTATACTATAGGGCCTTATTGGGGGAGGGAGGATGGAGGAGGGAAGGATTGGGAGTTTGGGATTAGCAGATGCAAACTATTATATATAGGCTGGATAAACAAGGTCATACTGTACGGCACAGGGAACTATATTCAATATCCTGTGATAAACCATAATGCAAAAGAATGTGAAAAAGAACATATGTATAACTGGGTCACTATGCTGTATAGCAGAAATTGACACAACGTTGTAAATCAATTATACTTCAATAAAATTAAAAACAAAAGCAAGACACAAAAAACAAAACCCAAGAGGAACTTGTTTAAAATTTACTGTTTTAAACTTTAGCCCCATCCTATGCAATGCGGGCCAAGAAATCATGAATTTAACGTACCTGTCGAATATTTTTTCTAATAAGCCATTAAATAAATATATGACTATTAAAACATTAAAAGTGGTGTACCACCACAAATCACCTTGTATGTTAACGGTCACAGATATTGTATATTTGGAAAAAACACTGAGATAACTAAGATCTCAAAAATAGCTGACTGATAGATGGCTGTCAATAAACACTGACTGAATCTGAATCTTTCTGATGCCTATAATCTTCTATAGCACGGGTCCCCACCCCCTCGGTCCGCTACCCTTCTGGGGCCTGTTAAGAACTGGGCCTCACAGCAGGAGGCGAGCGGCGGCAAGTAAGCAAGCAAACCTTCATCTGCCTCTCCCCGTGGCTTCCCTTCACCGCCTGTACCATCCCCCATCCCCACCCCACCCCAAGCCCGGTCAGTGGAAAAACTGTCTTCCACGAAACCAGTCCCTGGTGCCAAAAAGGTTGGGGACCGCTGTTCTATAGGATCTTTAATCCATTTTTTTCTTTCCTTTGTCTCCCTTTCCTAGCATCAATCTTCACAGGCGCTGATATCACACTGTACAGAGCTCTTACCAAAAGGCTGTCACTTGTGGGGTCTGTCGCCAAGGTCATTCCCAAGTACTTGGAGGTATAGTTGGAACCTGCAGGCACCAGAAGATTGGTCTGGAGGGACTTAGGCAATCCAGGTGTGATGGGGCCAGCCTCGATTTCCCGATACCATTCCTCCCGGCTCCCAAATCAGTTACTCACTACTCAGTCTGACTGGCAAGCAGTGTCCAGTGCCTGGGTGGCACTGATAGAGGTTTCCCATGTTGTTCCCCTCACCTGGAGCTCCCACGACAACCCTGATGAGAAATCGCATCTGTGAGATGGAGTTGCCCAGGCCTTTACCCCCCCACTCCTACCTATTAAGGGGGTTTGGACCCCCCACAAGATATCTCAAAGCAATTCAGCCACTCCTCTTCTGGGTGACTCCTCAGCCCCCATCTCGTCCCTATTGAATCCCAGGTAAATAATCCGATGTGACAGAATTCTAGAAAGTTAAGGGTCTTTTCCATTTACAGTCCAGAAAAACAGAGGCCCAGAGAATGATCTGCTAGAACGTCACAATACGAGTTCATTTAATCAGCCAACAATTCAAAAGTCGTTTATGGCTTACCTGCTATGTGCTAGGCTGTGGTATGTACTAGGGAGGGGTGGGGATTAGAGAGAAAAACCAAATCTGCCATCAAGGAGCTCACTGTCTAGTCTGGGAAAGAGTCTGGAATCTAGGAAGTGTGGCAAAGTGTTCTAGGGGTTGTGATACATATCCCCTTCTATTAGGCACTTATAAGGTGCTTTAATGATGGATAGTCCTCATCCTACTATCTGATGGCCTTGCTCCTGTTGCTTGGGTCCCACCACGGACTCCTCAAAACCAGAAGGTCCTGGCCAGGGCAGGGAGGACCTGCGGCGACAGCTCACCCATTTCCAACCTGCAAGACGCGGTATCCAAAATGCCTCCCGGCGTCTGGGATGGAGAAGTTTTGCACGTGTCGCACATCCAGGTTGTAGCTCCAGGCTGGGGCTGAGGGAGACCGGGACCAGGTCAGCCGCTTCCGACCAGGGACACCCCACGACCACCTCAGAGCGGCGGGCGTTGATTGGCCGCAACCCACGTGCCCCCAGTAGGCGGCCTCACCCGCAAAGACCTCGCTTCCTTCTCCCCAGGCCACCCACACCCCGGGCACGGCTGGCAGCCCATTTCCTGGACTCCAGGAAGTGTGAAAGCAATTCCCTACTACCCAGAGCTCTGGCAGCGCCAGGGCCTGGGGAGGACACACAACTTCCCGATTGGCCCATCAGCAAAGAAGGAAGGATGAGAAGGCGGAGGCCCCTAAGAGAGGAGCAGTCCGAAGGGCCCCCCCCAACCCGAGGCCGTGGGGATGCCCCAAGGCAGGGTGTATCTCCCCACACACACCCACTTCTCCCCTGGGCTTGGGGCCCCGTCGCCCTGAAATCTCAGATAATTAGCCTCAGGCTCCCTCCCCGTGAAAGTTCAAGATCCCCTGATCCTGGGAAGCTGCCTCCTCACTCTTGTACTGCTCCCTGCCTCCCCACCCCACCACGGACCAGTCTCTGCCATAACCATTAGATCTCAAATTCCCCCATCACATCCCCCACCTAAGCCCCAGACTGTCATTTTTGGCCTTGCTTTCCTTCCAGGCCTCAGGCTCATTTCACATCTTAAGATGTCAGAGATGCTGGCCCTACCATTTGTTCGGATGAAGAGACTGAGGCCCAAAAAGGGGGAAGGGACTTGCCTAAGATGGCAAAGAGAGGTAGAACCATGGGTAGGACCAGATCCTAGACCAGCTGTCCATACCCATTAACCGTCCCCCTTTTTTAAGGGCCCACTGCCCCATCTCTCACTGCTGCCACCTTTGTCTCCCTTTTCTGTCTTTTCCTTCAGACCTTGCCTATACTCTGGACTCTGACTTTCTTTCTTTCCTCCCTTCTTCCTCCAGAATTCCTGGGCCCCACGTTACCTATGGCCAATCCCACACTTAAAACAGCTGCTCATTTACTCTGGTTCCACAAAGCCCTGCAGTTTCCCTGGTCACAGACACATGTCCCCTCCCCTCCCCGCCTCTTGCCTACCAAAGAGAAAAGGCCCAGACAGCAGCAGCCTCGTCACCAGGATGCAGGAATTCATCTTTCAAGGGGCTGGAGGGACCCGACCTAGGTGCAGTCTCAGAGGGCTTTTGGGGTTTACTGGCAACCTAGACAGGGTGAAAGAGGGAAATGATAACGCCTCAGGGCCTCTTGCAGTGGAAATTTCTCACAGAGGCGCCAGGCTGGTGACACTGCACTGGGGGAGAGAGGGTTGTGCCTGGAGGGGTTGTGAAACCGCACGGGTTCAGAGAGGAAGTATAAGCAGGTTAAAGACACTTCCTGTGCCTGCTTGCATTTTCTTATCATCCATAGTAGTGCTGCCCGAGAGCTGCTGTGTCTCAATCCTTCACCAGCACACAAACTTAAGATTTGTTAAAGCTCGGTGGAGGATTTGTTAAAGCTCAGATGAGCTGTGGTACAACCGTAATGGAATGCTATGTAGCCACAGAAAAGGAGGACTGAAAAAAAATAAGATGGGGGGGGGAAGAATGATATAGCTTTCTCTTGATGTTGAAAGATGCCCATGATACACTCACCATCGAAGAAAAAAACAAGTTACAGAACAGTATATTTAATAATTCGTTTGGAGTCTAAAACACAAACAAAAAATAATAGTTTCCACAGAATGGGAGATATATGATTTGCAAGTCATCTGTTACGGGACTTGTATCCAGAATATATAAAGAACTCTTGTGGGACTTCCCTGGTGGTCCAGTGGTTAGGACTCTGCACTTCCCCTATAGGGGTCGCGGGTTCCATCCCTGGTCAGGGAACTAAGATCCCACATGCTGTGCAGCACTGCCAAAAAAGGAAAAAAACAACAATGACAAAACAAAACAGAATATCTAAAGAACTCATCTAACTCAATGGTAAAAAGACAACCCAGTTTTCAAGTGGGCAAAGAATTTAAATAGACTTTTCTCCAAAACAGTATATAAAATGGCCACTCAGTACACGAAAATGTTCAACATTATTAGTCATTAGAGGAATACAAATCAAAACCAAAAGATACCACTTCACACCCACGAGGACGGCTAGAATAAGAAAGAAAGAAACTAAGTGTTCGTGAGAATGTGGAGAAATGGGAACTCTTGTACTTTGCCAGTGGGAATTTAAGCTGGTGCAGCTACTGTGGAAAACAGTTTGACAGTTCCTCAAAAAAGTTAAACATAGTTTCCATATGACCTAGCGATTCCTAGGTCTAGACCCAAAAGAATTGAAAACATGTTCACAAAAAAACTTATACACGAGTGCTCATAACAGAATTATTCATATTAGCCAAAGACTGGAAACGATGCAAATGTCTACCAACTGATGAATGGATAAACAAAATGTGGTCTATTCATACAGTGGAATGTTATTCAGTCATTAAAAAAAGAATGGAGTATTGGTACATTCTACAATGTTTGTCCATGTAGAATGTTTGTACATTCTACAATGTTTGTCCATGGACAAACCTTGAAAACCATGCTAAGTGAAACAAGTCAGGCACAAAAGGTCAGATATGGTATGATTGCGTTTACATGAAATGTCCAGAATAGGCAAATCTATAGAGACAGAAAATAGATGAGTGGTTGTCAGGGCGGGGGGAGTGGAGAATGTGGAGTGACTGCCCTTGGGTATAGAGATTTTTTTTGGAGTGATGAAATGTTCTGGAATTAGATAGTGGTGATGGTTGCACAATTTTCTGAATATATTTTTAAAAAACACTAAATGGTATGTGATTTATATCTGGAAAAAAAAGAAAGATAAATGGAAGTTGAAATTACGGGTGTGTTTGTAAAAAAAAATCTGAAAGGACACACAACCAAACTCTAAACAGTGATTACCTCTGCAGAATATGGATTACACATTTCTGCATTATCTGGAAGAGGGTGTATAACTTGGGTAATTAAAAAAAATAAAAATATTAAAAGCACAACAGAATAGAGGAAGTGTATTCGTTTATGGGAAAGCAATACTGATACACTTCTTATTCTCTCTGTTGTGAGGAAATCCTGCTCAACCTGCAAGGCCACTTCCAGTGTCACTGCCCTGGAGAAGGCTTTTGCAGTCAGATTACCCATAATCTACCGCCAGGCAGTTACAACTTGACAAGCTGGCTCTTGTTAATTAGATGATATTAAACAGTCTTTTTCAAATTCAGTTAAAATCAGATAAGTCAAAAAAAAAATCAGATAAGTCAGACTGATTTCTTTGATTCTCTGTACAGCAGTTTCAATTTACAGCTAACCAAATTCTTTTGTTTTGTTCTGAAATTACAAAAAGAATATACATTTTAAAATTCAAACATCACAGAAGTGTATGAAGTAAAAGGATAAAAACTCTAGAATAACCATGGTTACCAGTTTGGAGCCCTACGTTCTTCATGACAAAAAATTATTAGTTCTAGTAGTTAACCATACAGGTTTGATCTGTTTGGAAAAACTATAATTCTCCTCTCACCACGGAACATCTAATCCAGAATTAATAGTCAAATTAGCCATCTCCAGTGTGAAGGTTTTCCTTTACACCAGCTTCAAATTTTAGATGCTTGAGTTAGGGCTTAAGTTTATAGAAACTTTAAGTGTATCAGTAGCAACGAATAGAACACCTGGGATGAAAGGATTCAGGAAACAATCTCAGAGTCTCCATTGCTTGGATTATATTCGTTTATGTGTATGTTTCAGTAGGTGGGCATACTCATTTGTCTATTTATCATGTTCTGGTTTTCAGTTTAAAAAAACAAAAGAATTATACATATATATATAATATATATATATATATTTTCCCCCCCCACTTCTTTTCAAGGTTTATAAGGCTGAGGAACTATAAAGTACAAGTAAGCCCCAAAGATTCTAGGAAGTCAAGGGCCCAGTGCAGGAGAGAGCAGGTGATTCCCCTGAAGAGCTGGGCTGCAAGGATCTCAGGCTGAGACCACATGGGGAAGGCCTGAGGGGCAGGATGCACCTTACACACACACACAGACACACACACACAACTTCTTCCCTAGTCATGTTCGCCAGCTGCCTTCATCATAACTGAGACTGTCAGTTCTCTGAGGGCCCAGATCCTCTGAACTGTCTCTCCATTCCATCCCTTCTGTTAGAACCTCCATCAGTTTTCACCTGAACAATTTATTGCCACTGCAGCTCTTCTTTCTCTCAGTCCCCTCCCCCTAGAGAAGGTTCTACCTCCCAGCTACTCGCACAGTAGCCTTGAGAAACCTGAGCATGTCTCTCTCACGCTATAAAACCCCTGATGATTCCCCTTTTGCCCACACAAGATTGAGTCTGAACTCCTTGGTATGGCTTTCAGGGGCCTTGTTGCCTCTCTGTGCCCCATGGTCTAACCTACTGAATGTCTCCTCAGTGGGCAAACAGACCGAGCATCTAGAGAAAAGTTTATGAAACACAAAGTGTTGGCCATACTCGCACCCCTTTCTGAGGAAAGCAGCTTCAATAGGTGGTTTCTGTATGATGTCATATTGACTGCATCAGACGAACAGTGTGGGATGGATTCTGTTGGCGTGGTGATGGCTGAATGGACCTGAGGTGATGCCTGGGGCAAAGATGGCCACGGATAGACTGGACCCAACACATGCAGCTCTCTCCAGGATGGCTTGGTTTTTCCACTTATGAATTGTTCCCCACAGGGTCATGAAAATGGACTCAAACATATCACGTCACAGAGGAGTGACAAATGAGATCTCAGATTGGGAAGTTCCAGGTTACACAGAATCCACGCAACTAAGACTGAGCCAGTGGGCTGGATGCCTCAAGTCTGTGTGTCGTCTGTGGGGTAAAATGATCTTAATGATGTCTTATTTTTCTGTAGGTTCATCTGAAAACGATGAGAGAGAATTTTCTCTTGCTCCACTCAAGAGAGCAAACAGGACTTTGTATCATGCTCTTTTGTATCTTCATCACTGCTCATTCCATGGTCCAAGCCATCACCATCTTGTGCCCAGATTTTTTTTCTTTTGCATCAGATTATTTTATATTTTTTGATAAATATATCAATGCAAATAATACTGTAATCCATGTTCCCTTCTCCTCATGCCCTAGAAGCAATAATTACAATTGTTTGAGGGTAATGATGCTTTTATATTTTAGTATGTATAAGTATCACAATATATATATCTATAGATGTGTGATATTTATGACTTTTAATTGACATAAAATGATTTCAAAACTGTATAAAATGTTCTGCACTTTGGTAACTCATTATTATGTCTATGAGATCAATCAAAGTGAATATATATAATTCTGGTTTATTCATTTTGATAGCTGTATAATATTCCATTGTTTTGATATGCTTATATGCAGTCTTCCTTTTCTGATAGATGTTGAGTTGCAATGTTTCAGTAAAAATCCTAATATATGTCTTTTTGTATATTTTTATAAATTCCCTTATGGTATACCCCCAAGGATAAATTTTAAGTCATAAGGCATACACACCTTCAAAGACAATGTATAATAACACCTGATAGTAAATTGTCTTTCAGAGTAGTTACGGCAATTCTACCAATTCTCCTTTTCTTTGTCAATATCTATCTCACTTTTTTCCCCTTGATGTTGTTGTTGACTGAAAAAACACTGCACACCGTAAAAGCAGTGAGTTTCAGTTTTTGGGTTTTTAAAATATTTATTTATTTATTTTGGCTGTGTTGGGTCTTCGTTTCTGTGCGTGGGCTTTCTCCAGTTGCGGCAAGCGGGGGCCACTCTTCATCGCGGTGCGCGGGCCTCTCTTGTTGCAGAGCACAGGCTCCAGACGTGCAGGCTCAGTAGTTGTGGCACCTGGGCCTAGTAGCTCCGCGGCATGTGGGACCTTCCCAGACCAGGGCTCGTGTCCCTTGCTTTGGAAGGCAGATTCTCAACCACTGTGCCACCAGGGAAGCCCGAGTTTCAGTTTTATTGGGGAACCTTATTGAGAACTAAAACCCAGGAGACAGCCTCTCAGATTGCTCTGAAGGGGTAGGGGAGGACCCAGTATATATGTGATTTTTTTGGCTGGGAAAGACATGTAGTCAAGCATATATCTTGGTAAAAGATTACTAATCTAATCATAAAACCCAGATACCTCAAGTTAATGATCTTAGTATTTTCTATGTCTGGGAAGATGCAAGAATCTAGGGTCATTGACATTCTCCCTTAGATATGCATGTTAATTATCTATATCCAAAGCACAGGAAGCTCCATCTTACTTTTCTCCTTCCGGAATTCCCTTCCAGGGGCACTGTCGGTGGGCAACCGCAGTGAGTTGCAACTTAATCCTTATAGAACTGGAATGGTGGGGGGCAACATTCTTTGTTTACCTTGTAATGTCCAGTTCTGTCTATTAAGCCATATATGTAAATATATATCTATCTATCTTATTAACTTAATTTCCCTTCTCTGATAGACCTAGTGGCAGGGCAGGAATAAAGACGCAGATGTAGAGAATGGACTTGAGGACAAGGGGTGAAAGGGGAGGCTGGGACGTGGTGAGAGAGTGGCATGGACATACACACACTACCAAATATAAAATAGCTAGTGGGAAGCAGCCGCAAAGCACAGAGAGATCAGCTCGATGCATTGTGACCACCTAGAGAGGTGGGATAGGGAGGGTGGGAGGGAGGTTCAAGAAGGAGAGGATATGGGGATATATATATATACGTATAGCTGATTCACTTTGTTGTACAGCAGAAACTAACACAACATTGTAAATCAATTATACTCCAATAAAGATGTATAAAAAAATTTCCCTTCTTTTACAAAGTTATAACAGATGATAAAGTAGGAGATTTAGATCACTGGCTTATTATAAAAAAACTATAGTTCAGGAGCAGTCAGGTGGGAAAATTGCACAGGGCAGGGTGTGAGGAGTTTCCCTGCCCTCTCCAGGCACCTCCACATGCTCACCAACCCAGAAGCTCCTTGTGCCCAGATTTTGTGGCAGTTTCCTAACTAATGGGTCCTGCTTCCAACCTTGCCTCTGCTACGGTCAGAGGGGTCCTTTAAAAATATGTCAGATCACGTCACTTTCTTGTGCAAAACCTTCCAGTGGTTCCTCATGTCACTCAAAATACCAGCCAAAGTTCTCACCAGGTCCCACAAAGGCTTAACTCATCAGACATGTCATCATCTGTTTGAGCTCGTCCCCCTCCAGCTTACTCCTTTCCAGCCTCACTGCTGTCCCGGCCCTTTGATCATCCATCACTCCTTTGCCTCAGGGCACTTGTTCTCCCGCAGGCTCCTTCCCTCATCTCCTCGAGGTCTTTGTTCCTTAGCACTTATAAACTGCTTCTACTGTCTAATTTCCTTATTCATCCAGTTTATTGTCCATCTTCCCTACTGGAATGTAAACTCCACTTGGACAGTTGTTGTTCACTGCTGTACACCCAGTACCTAGAACAGTGCTTGGAACAGAGTGGATAAATACTGAATCAGTAAATGTTTACTAAATGAATGAATGCTCGGGGCTGCCCTTGTCCCTAAGGTTAGTTAAGAGGCTTTTGCTTTCCAAGGTCTAGGCTCTCAGAAGCAAAAAGCTGTATCATTTAAAACGGAGAGGCTGAAGGAGTTGAAAGAAGAGGGCTGGGGGCTTCCCTGGTGGCACAGTGGTTAAGAATCTGCCTGCCAATGCAGGGGACACGGGTTTGTGCCCCGGTCCGGGAAGATCCCACATGCTGCAGAGCGGCTGGGCCCGTGAGCCATGGCCACTGAGCCTGTGCGTCCAGAGCCTGTGCTCCGCAGCGGGAGGGGCCACAGCAGTGAGAGGCCTGTGTACCACAAACAACAACAACAAACAAAAACAAACAAACAAACAAAAACGAGGGCTGAGTTCCCAGAGCCAGGAATTTATTTAATGACTATATAAAATGACATAATACACTGGGGGCAGGTAAGCAATCTGTTGGCTCCTTCCAGACTGTGAACTGGAGAATAGAGAGAGGATTGGCCAGTTATAAGAGAGGAGAGGGCAGTTCAGACATTCATAGAAATATGTGTCATGAGAGATATAAATATGAGCTCCGTGAATGAGGAGCAGCGATAACTTGGAGGGCGGCGTCCATTCCTAATGGCCTCTCTAGCCTCAGTTCACATGGACCCTCATGCTGAAACTTTTCTCTCCTGTGGCTCTTGGATGAATAAAATATTGACTAGGCAAGGGTGTGGCAGCAGGAAGCTTCTGGGCGCTCAGGGACCAGCGGGCCTCTGGCTGATGTAGTTGGCATTCGGAAACACAGGCTGGGGCCTCCCAGCCTCCCACATGAAACCACCAGGCCCAACTGCCTCGAAACCCAAGACAAATCAGGGCAAAGTTCTCTTTTCAGATTCACACAGAAGATCCACTGGTGCAAATGCTGCTGGCTGCCATCAGCTGCTGTCTCTCGGCCCAGGCTCTTCACCCACGACTTCCTCTTGGGTGTATCAACACAAGCTGCTTTGGTCAGGATGGTTCTGACACAAGTATCTGGGTCACCACAGGGCTCTTTCCCCTTCTTCCCACCTGCCAGGAGGTTAGAAGGAGAAACTCCCCAGAGGAGGAGTTGGAGCCTCAGGGGAGAGGAGGTCACTAAGGCCACCACCCTATTCCAAGGCCCTTATGATCTCATGGCTAGGTGGACCGTGCATTCTAAGGTTCTAGAAACTCTACCTGGGTTTTCCCTTTACCTGGAGGGAGGGTTGAGCTGAACACACCACAGGTAGGGATCTTCTAAGGATGGCACCCCTTGGGCATTCACCTGTAGTCCATGGGGCCCCCCGTTGTCCCTGATTGACCTCACTTCGAGGGCTCCATTTCCAGCATCTGGGTGTGGGGTTCATTTTTGTGGCCAACAGAGCATACAGTTCAGGGCCAGCAATCTGGGAATCAGTTCTGGGCCGTATTGTCTGGCTATGTTGTGCCAGTGAATCTCTTCACCTCTCTGGGCCTTGGTTCCTTCTTCTGTACATCGCCCAGACTTCCACGGGACTCACTAGTCTGTGAGCTCAGATAGGATCGTATTCATCTTCATACCCCCATGTTGTTGCTTTATGACCCCCACCTGCTAGTACAAGATCTCCAGCTTCCTGCAAATCTTCTGTGCTATTTCAGGAAGTCTCACATCCCATTCCCTGGTGTGTAAGCTGCTCCACACTTCATACCTTGGCTGCTCTAGCCTAGATAATAGCCACTGTGTATAAGAAGGATCTCTACTCCCCTCTGACAACTAAGACTTCATTCCTGGGTCAAGCTCATTGTCATATGAGTCTCCCCCACCTTCAGGAAGCTCCTCTGCTCCCTCTTGAAGACGTCTTCTATAGGGTCACCTTGGAAGTTTTCCAGGCATGCCCAGGCATTCTTGAACTTCCAAAGTGGCCACAACCCAAGTTTGGCCTGCTTTGTGTACAATGAAGATATCAGTAATGCCCACCTGATAAAATTTTTTCCAACAAGGAAAAATTTGTTAAAACAAGGAAAATGACTCCCTGCCATCACTATACCTCAGTGAGAAAAAAGAAAACATTTCCCATCTTCTCACTGGGTAGCTTGAGTCCATCTAGAAAATAGGTCAAGAGAATTCCCTGGTGGTACAGTGGTTAGGACTCCGCGCCTTCACTCCTGTGGGTCCAGGTTTGATCTCTGGTCCGGGAACTAAGATCCCACAAGTCGTGCCGCATGGCCAAAAAAAAAGAAAAACAGAACCTGGAAGACTGGTTATTGTAGGATGTGTTTGCACTGTCTGAAGTGTTTGGGGGGATACCTAAATCATTAGGAAGGCCTCCTCCCAGGTCTCACGACCAATCAGACTCTCCTCAACCCTTTCTGCCGCCCCTCCTCCAGCTGAATATTCCTGAAGCTCCTTCAGGAACTATGGGCGACTCCCTTCAAGGCCTCGGATGACTCCCTGTGAATTTGGAGGGTCTCGGCCAAATCTCACGTTGTGGTAAGTAATAGGAGCCCATTTGAACTGGCTAAAATTAAAAGAATAAATTTGTTTGAAGAATATCACAAAACCCTTAGGGGAACCCCAAAACAACTAGGTCCTCTGGGTGGCTGGAGAGGGCACCCCATCTTCCCCCATTCTTCCCTTCCTCTCTGCAGGCCACCATTCTCCGCATCTTCAACAAAGCTCAAAAAAGTTTGCCCTTTATTGACCACCTCATCCCAACTTTATATATACTTAATCGAGGGGGCTAAGATCTCTGAATTTCCACACCCTTAGGAGGGAGAATCTGATTGACCAGCTAGAGTCAAATGTCAAACCCACAGTAACCAGCTGAGGCCAAGGGAACAGAGTCACATCCTAAATACAAACCAGCATCTGGCTACCTCGTCCTCAATCTCTGGGTGGAAGTAGTCCTCAAGCAGAGGTTGTGGGGCTAGGGCGAGGCAGAAACGCCAAAAGTTATTTGTTTCGTGGGGTAAATTTCAGTCTTACAACATAACTTGGCTCAAACTTTCTTTAGCCTCACGTCCCACTTTTTCTTCCTCAATCTCTCATCAGCCTATCCCACTTGCCTAAAATGTGCATTCCCCATCACCACGTGTCAAGATCTTCTCTAAGGCTTTAAAATAAACAAATTTGGGCTCCCCTGGTGGCGCAGTGGTTGAGAGTCCACCTACCGATGCAGGGGACACGGGTTCGTGCCCTGGTCCGGGAAGATCCCACATGCTGCGGAGCAGCTGGGCCCGTGAGCCTTTCTCTGAGGCTTCATACCAACTTCTCCATGCCATCCTTTATGATAGTTTCCACTAGAAGTGTAATAAAAACAATTTCAGATATGAAAGATCTCCTGAATTCTCCTGAATTCAACCCTCCCTCGTCTCACACAAGTCCTTTATGTATTACCTCCCACTAAATCTTCAACCAGGCCCCGCTCACACACCTCCAGAGCTGGGTTGCTCATGACTTCTCAAAGAGATCCATTGTGTCTCCGGTGTCTCTGCCTGTAGGAAAATGCTTTCTTGTATTTCACGCCAATTTGCCTTCCTGTGACTTCCATGCTTTAGACTTGGTTCTGCCCTGTGGAAATGCCTAGGACTAATCTTTTCACCTTCCCACCAGGAAACCCCTCAGCAATTTGGATATGGCTCATATCAACCCTTAGTCTTCTCTCTTCCAGGCTGAACATCCTCAGTTATGTCTAATATTCCCCATAAAACAGTCTCAAGTCCTCTGACTATCCTAGGAGGAACACGTGTCAACTACCCTCCTAAAATCTGGTGCCTCAAAATAAATACAACAGGGATATTCAAGGAAATCTTTAACTTTTTTTTAAAAAAAGGAAGAAAATAAATTAAATCTCCAACATAATAAGAATTTGGTTATATCGATTAAACAAATCGATTTTATACAATACTATTCAGCCTTTATCAAAATACGGTAGATTTACATATACTGGCATAGAAAGATTGTCATGGTAGAAAAAAAGCAAGTTACAGAGCAGTGTGTGTTACGTCTTATTTGTCTGCTAGGCAGGAAGTCTGTCTTTCTCAGCTTCTCTCTCTCCCATCTCTCTGTCTCTTCAACATTTCGTTTTTTTGTGTATATATAAAACAAATTGGGGGGAGGATAATGACTGAACTCTGCATAGTTATTTCTAAATTCTAGAGATGTCTTGAGTTATTTCTAGAATATAGAGGATAAGGTTTGGGGGATCTTTCGTGCTATGATTGTTATATCTGTAATTTTTTTTTTTTTTTGTAAAGAGCACATATTAAAAAATAAATAAATAAATAAAGAGCACATATTGCTTTCATAATCAGAGAACAATAACAGCACTAATAAAGGATTTGCAATGCTTTGGTGAGCTCCGAATATCAGGGTGTTGATCTATTTCCTCCTTCACATTCTTTTCATTTATTCATTCAACCAACGCTCTCTAAGGCCTTCTCTGTGCCAGACCTGGTGCTGGGCCTCGTGCTTCTAGAGGCTAGTGAAGTGTGATTCCACCTGTGAGAAGCTCACAGATGTCAGAGAAAACCTAGCATGATAAATGCTAGAACAGAGGAAATCACAGAGCTGAGGGATCACAGTGGGGGGACTTCCTGGAGTCTTGAAGATAATAGTGTTTGTTGGCCATAAAGGGCTTTTGGGTGATTGAGAGCAGCCTTGCAAAGGCCTGGAGGCAGGGAGAGCTGTGCTGTCGTCCGTCCAACCCCTCCACCTTCTTCCCTCTAGTCCAAGCCACCACCATCCCTCACCATCCTCTGCAGAATTCTTCCCCCCCAGTATCTTTTCAACCTAGCAGCCAGAGTGATCTCTCAAAAACACAAAGGCAACCATGTCATCCCCCTGCTCAAAACTAATCTTGTGGCTTCCTCTTTCTATTAGGAGAAAAAGTCCAAAAATCCTCCACATGACCCATCAGATCTTGCACTCAAGCCATCAGGAAATCTGTTGGTTTCAAAAAATACCCTGACTCTGACTGCCTCTTACCATCTTCACTGTAGCCACTGGTGCAAACCACCATTGTCTCTCTCCTGGGTTTTTGCAGGAGCCTTCTCACTGTCCCTATGATTCCACCTCCCGAGCCCATCTGCCCTTACCTTAGGCAGAGTCCTCATGTCAGTCCTCCAGTCTAAACCCTCCAATGGCTCCTATCTCACCCAGAGCCAGAGCTAAAGGCCTTATAGTGGCCCACAGGCCCTGCATATCAGGCCTTTCATTGCCCCTCTGACATCACCTCTTCCTGCCCTTCTCTTGCCCAGCCACTGGCCTCCTTACTCTTTCGCCATCGCATCAGGCCCTTTGCTCTGGGTGTTTCTCTGTTTGGAATGCTGTTTCCCCAGATGATCACATGACTCCCTCCCTCCTCATCTTCAAAGCCGCTCTGGTGATCTCTATCTCTGTCTCAGAATCCTCCATTCCCCGAGTTCTGCCCTCACCCCGAGTCTCTTTCTCTCTCTAGGTCTTATGGCAGGAGTTCACTCACTAGGGTTTCTCACATTTGCCCCACACACAAAGACGGAACTTCCTGGCATTTGGGATGGCGGAAGGTGGTTAACAGTGAGAGAGCTGTGGCCATGAGTGCCATTTCTCAAGTCTGCTGAGGCAGAGCCTGTTGCTAAAAATCCCATGAGGCAAGTGCAGGAGAGGTGGGAGTTGGGAACTAGGGCTGAACCTGGCCTGGGTCAGGTCCAAGGCAGGGACCACCAATGGGGACACTGACCTGGGTGTCAGGCCAGAGCGGTGGGGGCTCAGGCCGATGGGAAAAGTTTTGGACCTTTGGGGTTTGACTGCGGACTAAAAAGCATAACAAAGTTAGATTATGTCAATCCTACAATGACCTGTGAAGCACTATGTCCTGTGCTACCTCCTCCCTACCCTGCGCCACATCTGTCTGACTTCATTTCCTTTAACACTCCCTACTCACTATGCAGCAGTCACCCTGACCTCCTTGTTGTTCCTAAACCACCCCAGGCACACTCCTTCCTGCCCCAGGACCTTTGAACTTGCCAGTCTCTCTGCCTGAAACACTCTTTCCCAAATATCTGCATCCTTATTCCTCTCTTCAGTCAGGCCTTTATTTCAAAGTCACCTTCTCAGTGAGGCCTTCCCTGACCACAATCATACAATACACACTCACATACAAGAATTCTTACCTCCTTCTCTCCAGACTTTATTTTTTCTCCTTAATATCTATCTCTAACCAACAAAGGATTGCTCTTATCTAGTGCTATCCCTCTCTTCATTAACATGTCAGCTCCATGAGGACAGGGATTGCTGTCTGTTGTGTCCACTGATATAGCTCCAATATCCAGTGCAGTGGCTAGCACAAAGGAGGTCTTCTACACATTTTTGTGAATGAACCCACGGAGAGTCTCCAGCATCTATTACATGCCAGATATTTTTCAGCCATTATTTTATTTCTTACTAGAAATAAATGGGATGATCCCATTTTTGTTTAAAAAAAGAAAAAAAGGTGTATATAATGCACAGAGCACACACTATGTCGCTCCGTACAGCCTGGAGGGAATGGCTGGGCGCCCCCTGGGGCCCATTGTGAGGTGGTGGCCCTCCATATAGCATGGGAAGAAAAATGTCTAAACTTAGCTCTGCTCCACTAAGGTTCAATAGCAATTCTCTCCGGGAGGAGGGATTTCAAGTGATTTTAACTTTTTTCCTTTTTACTAAGTTGCATTTTGTGATTTTTCTACAATGACAAGACAGTGATTTTGTAACAAGAAAAAATTTTAATGGAGAGTGTACTGAGCCTACTGAAGTATTTTCAGTGTACTGAAAATGCACTAAATGTATATTTTCAGGAATTCCCTGGTGGTCCAGTTGTTAGGACTCTGTGCTTCCACTGCAGGGGGCGCAGGTTCTTTCCCTGGTCGGGGAACTAAGATCCCACATGCCTCGAGGTGTGGGGCAGGCCCCCTCCCCAAAAAAGTGTACTGAACCCTAAAGTGTAGTGTTATAATTCTGAATGATTATCATAATGGAAAAAAGCCCCAAGGCTCTTGTTGTATGTGAAAATCAAATTGGGGTGGGTGAGGGGTGAGATAGGAGTAGGGGATTAAGAGGTACAAACTACTATGTATAATATAAGTAAGCTACAGGATGTATTGTACAGCACAGCCAATATTTTAGAATAACTTTATTTTTTTTAATATTTGTTTATTTTGCCTGCACCGGGTCTTAGTTGTGGCACACTGGATATTTGTAGTGGCGTGCAGGATCTTTAGTTGCGGCATGTGGACTCTTAGTTGCAGCATGCATGAAGGATCTAGTTCCTCGACCAGAGATTGAACCTGGGGCCCCTGCATTGGGAGCACCGAGTCTTAGCCACTGCACCACCAAGGAAGTCCATAAAATAACTTTAAATGGAGTAAATCTATGAAAGTTTTGAATCACAATGCTGTACACTTGAAACTAATACATTGTAAATCAACTATACCTCAGATTCTCTTATTCTTTAAAACCCCTCTTTCTTCTCCTTTGCCTGCTCTCCCAACCCCACCTTCAGGTTTTTACCTTTGCAGTCTTTGACCCAAATGGTAAATGTAGTTCAATGTATCTCTCAGTGAAAAACTAAGAAAAAGATAAAAAGGATGCTTTTGAAAGCTCATGATGCAGTCACAAGTATCCACCTGGGTGGATGGCCTGCACAAAGGCACGTGAACCTGTCGTTGGTCACTGGCCAAGGCAAATTCATGACTTTTTTTGCACTGGCCCGGGTGAACATTGCTCCCAGGTAGAAGTGACAGGGAGGGATATGGATGCAAATCTTCCCCCAAAAGAGTCCTGCTTCCTTGAGGGGCATGGTAAAGGTTGTTAGTATTATCAAGGGGACCCCCGGAATGAGGGGTAGAGCACCAGCCTTCCGGTCAGACAGACTTGGGATTACAATTCTCACTAGGTTGATTCCCAGCTGGTGACTCTGTGCAAGACTCCTAACCTATCAGGGACCTCAATTTCCACATCTGTAAAATGGAGTTAAGAAAGCCAATTTCCTGGGGCTGCTCTGAGGAGGAAATGAGGAGATAAGTACATGTAAAATACTCAGCACCATCATATGGCTCATTATATGTGCTCAGCAAACTGTATTGCATAAAATGATGTATTCATTCAACAAATGTTATTGCCATGTAAAGTGCTAGGGTGGACAGAACAGAGCAGCCCCTGCTCTGTGGAGATTACAGACTAGTGGAACAGATAGTCATGGTGTAATCACATGAATAAAGAATTACAGTTGCACTAAATACTGAGAAGGAAAAGTCCAAAGAACTAAGAGAACATATAACCAGGGGCACCTGACCTAGCCACTTTTTAACCCAGAAGAGGTGACTACAGATGAAATAGAATGCTTTTGTTTTTCCCTTAATGATAAGAGAATCCTTCACATGTACAATATGCTGAACGTTTTGCAAAGAACTTTTCGTGGATGAGATTTTCATATGATCCAAAGCAGAGATGATGACCCTCATTTTACAGAAGTGGAAACTAGGGTGTAGAGAGGTTATATAACTTCCTTAGGGCCAGACAGCTCATTGATAGCACACCCAGAGATCAGACAAAACCCAGAAGTCCTTTGCTTCCACATCTATTGCTTTTTTAGTACATCATTTTTTAAAAATTTTGAAATACAGCGTACTTCCTTCTTTTAAAATGTTGAAATATAGTTTACTTACAAAAAGCATGGGGAAATATATGTGTATGGTTTAAGGAGTACCTATGTAACTACCACCCAGCCCAAGGAACAGAATTTAACATAGCTCAGAAGTCCCCTTATATACACTTCCCCAGAAGTAACTCCTATGTTAAATTTTGTTAATCATTCATTCTCTTACCTTTTAAAAACTCTTTTAAAAGAGTTTTTATCATTTATGCATCTCAGTGATATATTATTGCTTATTTATAAATGGCATCTTAGTTTATGTTTTCTATAGCTCGCTTCTTACTGCCAACATCTTGTTTTTGAGATTATTCATGTTGATGATGCCTATATCTCATTTTTACAAATAAATAATATTCCATTGTGTGATTATTTGTGCACTCCCCTGCTAACAGACATTTGGATCATTTCCAGTGTTTTACCATTATAGCTCTTCTTTTTCCTTTGGGAGATAAATGAATTTGTTTTTATAAAAAACTTTTGAAGATGTTATAAGTTTTGTGAATTTAAAGTCCAGTTCCTACACCCACATTATCAGTACTGTATGATAGTAGGTTCTATCATTTATTTTGAATTTACCATCAGCCAGGAACTGTGTTAGGAGATTTACACACATTTTAAAAATTTAATTCTCTTAACATTCTTATTTGATATGTATTATTATCTTCAGGCGAAAGGACTATTTTTTTTTAGACAATGAAACTGAGGTCCCTAGAGGTTAGACAATTAGCCTAAGGTCATTAGGAGAGCCAAGATTGCAACTCGGTCTAATTCTAACGTTCTGGTTCCTTCCAATTCACTCCAGGACTTAATACCGTATTGTGCAGTAATAAAAACCAAATGTAATGATGAACTATACTATCTATAATTATCTACTCTATTTTTTATATTTGTGATTGTGGTAAAACACACATAACATAAAATTTACCATCTTAACCACTTTTAAGTGTACAGTTCAGTAGTGTTAAGTACATTTACATTGTCGTGCAAACATCTCCAGAGCTCTTACAGCCATTCTTGAACATATCATCTGGGGCACACGTGCAGGAGTTTTCTCCAGGACATGTCCTATGGGTGGAATTCCATGGGTTTGCATGTGTCCAACTTTATCAGTTAAGGCCAAACTTTTTTCCAAAACGTTTGCACCAATTTATACTCCCATAGGCAGTTACTTATTTTTCAAGTATGCATTACATTCAAATGTTTAAAAAAATTATTTTGAGTTCCAATGTTAAAAGAACAAAAAGACAATACAATGAAAAAATCTCCTGTCCCCTAACCACCTCATTCTCTCCCCGGAGGCAATCAAAATTACTTATTACTTATATAATTATTAGTATAAGGTCTTTATGAGAATTAAATTAGTTAATATATGTAAAGTATTTAGAATCCTGCCTATTAGGACTGTAACTACTATCAGGATAATCACATCGATGTTTTCTCATTCTTTTTTTTTTTTTTTTTTGCGGTACGCGGGCCTCTCACTGTCGTGGCCTCTCCTGTTGCGGAGCACAGGCTCCGGACGCGCAGGCTCAGCGGCCGTGGCTCATGGGCCCAGCCGCTCCGCGGCATGTGGGATCTTCCCAGACCGGGGCACGAACCTGTGTCCCCTGCATCGGCAGGCGGACTCTCAACCACTGCGCCACCAGGGAAGCCCTCATTCTTTTTTACAGTTGCCTGATAGTCTGTTATATAAATGTATCACTATTTTAATCATAATTGATAAACATTTAAGTTGTTCCTGTATGTTTATAGCACAGCAGTAAATAACTATTATTTCCCACTCACATAGGTGAGTACATCTAAAGGATAAAGTTCTGGAACTGGAACTGCTGGGTCAAAGGTATTTAACACAGTTATAATTTTAATGGATATTGGCAAACTGCCCTTCATGAATACATCACAGATTCTCATATATATTAACTTAAAGAGATAGAAACTTTGGAATAGAATAGACCTAGGTAAGCTACTTTGTTGTTCAGATGAGTCAGCTGATGCACGGGAGAGGGAAAATGACTGGCACAGGCAGTTAGTAGTGGAAACAGCACCAGAACCCATGCAGATGTCTGGACTTGGAGTCTTAAATGCTTTGAAGTCCATGTTAATATTTCATTATTTTGATGCTGCGGCTTGCTTATATAATGGTAGTAACTTAATAATTAATTTCTCACTATTCTTTCCGATTTTTCCCTGGGCTATTTTCCTACCCT
This sequence comes from Neophocaena asiaeorientalis asiaeorientalis, assembly GCF_003031525.2. Lineage (NCBI taxonomy): Eukaryota > Metazoa > Chordata > Mammalia > Artiodactyla > Phocoenidae > Neophocaena > Neophocaena asiaeorientalis. The sequence continues at coordinate 1,524,591 of NW_020173198.1, forward strand.
GGATTGATCATGCGCGCTATCTTGGACAATTCTGACCGGCTTGAGGTTTGCCAAGTGACCCATCTGCCCTCGTCTTAGAAAATGCTGGATTTGGTAAACTGCCTCTAGGGAAACAGAGCTCCGCCAGCCACTCCCAAGAGATCATTTAAATTACATCAAGGGAAATGAACCAAGGTATTTATTCTGTAATCTCTCCGAGGTCAATTTCCCAAGCTGGTGGTTGATTAGTTAGTAATACATCTTTTAGACCAAAGGAAGCCCGCCTCTCGAGGGCAAAGTGATCATTGGCTGGTATGGCTGTCAATCACAAGGGATATAAATAAGGGATGCCGGCGGCTCCTCCCCCCGGACGGCCAGGAGCGCGTGGGGAGGCGGCAGTCAGGCTGCGCGAGTCGTGCCGGGGAGGCGCTCTGCGGTAATATCTGACTGTTACTCCTTAATAACTGGAGTGGAAAGTAAAAAGGACCTCTGCTCCTCTCTCCTCTTTTCCCCTCCCTGCCGGGCAGGCGTGATGGCGGAAGCCGCGGCGACGGGCGCCGGCGGAGAGGCGATGGCGGCGGTGGCGGCGGGGGAAGGCTCCTCGGGCCCGATAGGCTTGCCTCTAGGCCGGGGCTTCTCGAGCTACCGGCCCTTCGAGCCCCAGGCGTTGGGCCTCAGCCCGAGCTGGCGGCTGACCGGCTTCTCCGGCATGAAGGGCTGAGGCTGCAAGGTCCCGCAGGAGACGCTGCTCAAACTCCTGGCGGGACTGACGCGGCCGGAGGTGCGTCCTCCGCCGGGCCGGGGCCTGGTCGGAGGCCGTGAAGAGACGGCCCAGGAAGCCGGCCTGCCGGTTAGGGCGGAACCCAGCCCAACCTTACCAACGCTCGGCATTGGGATGGACTCGTGCGTCATACCCCTGAGGCACGGGGGCCTGTCCCTGGTGCAGACCACCGACTTCTTTTACCCCTTGGTGGAAGATCCCTACATGATGGGGCGCATAGCTTGTGCCAACGTGCTGAGTGATCTCTACGCCATGGGCATTACTGAATGTGACAACATGTTGATGCTGCTCAGCGTCAGCCAGAGTATGACTGAGGAGGAACGAGAAAAGATAACACCACTCATGATCAAAGGCTTTCGGGATGCTGCAGAGGAAGGAGGGACTGCAGTGACTGGTGGGCAAACGGTGGTAAACCCTTGGATTATCGTCGGTGGAGTTGCCACTGTGGTGTGTCAACCAAATGAATTCATAATGCCTGACAGTGCTGTTGTTGGGGATGTGCTTGTGTTAACCAAACCCTTAGGAACCCAAGTTGCTGTCAATGCCCACCAATGGCTGGATAATCCTGAAAGATGGAATAAAGTAAAGATGGTGGTCTCCAGAGAAGAGGTAGAGCTGGCCTATCAGGAAGCCATGTTCAACATGGCTACCCTAAATAGAATTGCTGCTGGATTAATGCACACGTTTAATGCCCATGCAGCCACAGATATCACAGGCTTTGGCATTCTGGGTCACTCCCAGAACCTTGCAAAACAGCAAAGAAATGAGGTGTCCTTTGTCATTCATAATCTGCCAATCATTGCCAAGATGGCTGCCATCAGCAAGGCCAGTGGGCGCTTCGGGCTCCTTCAAGGAACCTCAGCAGAAACTTCTGGGGGGTTACTGATTTGTCTGCCAAGAGAACAGGCAGCTCGCTTTTGTTCGGAAATCAAATCTTCAAAGTATGGAGAGGGCCACCAAGCCTGGATCGTCGGCATTGTGGAAAAGGGAAACCGGACAGCCCGGATCATTGACAAGCCTCGAGTTATCGAGGTCCTGCCTCGAGGAGCCTCTGCTACCGCTCTTGCTCCTGAGAATTCCAGTACCTCCTCTGAGCCTAGCTTGTGAGACGGAATAGGGGAAGTTGTTTGGACTGTAGAGCCTTTTTACAGAATCATGGACAATTCTCAAGAGTTGATTTTAGGAAATTTCCAAAGAAGGCTGCCTGCGTAATAGTTCCAGCTGCCCTTTGTAGGTGATTTGAATCAGCCCATCAAAAGCTGCACATTCCAAGGCCAGAAGTAACATTTTGGACTTTCGGGGGGGTAGGTTTGCTAATCTCTCGAGTGGAAAAAGAGCAGAAAACCCTCTGTTTCCTCTTTCCAAGAGCAAGATGAGGCTACTCAGGTTTGAGAGATTTTTCTCAGCACAGGGTTCATTGATTTCTGCCCAGGGAGTGAGATTATTTAAAATTACATAGACACCAAAAATAAGTTGCAAAAAGAAAAACATTTAGATCAGAAGCAAATAAGTTTGGACCAGTACTGTTGATAAATCTAAATTGTTAAGGGAGATTAAAATGCAGTGTCAAATTCTTATTAGATTACTCTGAAATACTGGCTCTTTCCTACTCTGGACAAGAATTGAGCAGCTTGTCCAATGACTGGGAAAGGAGGACCTCCAACCACCTTACTTGGTCTCTGTTAATGACGTCTCTCCCTCTAAACCCCTTTAAGGACTGGGAGAGGCAGAGCAAGCCCCAGAGCCCAGGCCTTGGTGGACATTAAGATGTTAAATTCTTGTGTTGAAAATTCCTGGTGATTTAATCAATAAAGTGATTTCTAATGAAATAAAGAGGATTTTGTTGAAAAATTCTGGCTAATGTTTGTATCCTTGGAATTCTGATTCTTTAACAGTCTTATAAAATGAACCAACTGATACATTTAGCGTTGACAGTAAAGGACTCGAGAACAGGCATAAATCCCAAGGACTAGAGGGTGGGAGAGGAAATAGGTAAAGAAAGGTGTCAACAAATCTTGGAACATGGAAAGTGGGTGGAAGAGGGGTAACTGACTTAGAAGAACAGAGGAAGGCGAAGTATAAATGCCTTCAGAGCTGGGGAACACTAACAGGAAGCAAGGAGATACGCTCCGAATGTCCTAAGGAAGGTGGGGTCAAAGGGTGGGGATGAAAACGGAGATACTGGTTAAAAATTTATGCACAGGGCAATTAGATCTTTGCAGTTCTCAATCTTCTCCCCTGTGTCATACAACCAGGTGACTGCCTCGCACCTGTGTAGGTAAATGGAGGTTTGTTTTCTGGAAAATGTGAATTTAAAAAATATTGTAAAGTCAGGGGCACCAGGCAGAGCAGAGGACAGGGAGCCTCACCAAAAACAAGACTAAAGACAAAAATGAGATTGTCCAGCCCCCTCCCTCAGCTTAGCTATTAGAAACACTGTCCAGGAAGCTTATACCGCCCCTGCTTGGTGCAGGTGGAATATACTCCTCTGGAGAATATAAACCTGCCCAGAAAAAAGACCTATAAATACAAACATTTAGGGAGTCCCCGGTGACAATCCCTGTACTGGGAAGCCTCCCAGTTAAAAAGCTTCACTCAAGCACATGCTTTTTAATGCCTCATTCTCAAATATGAGCAGGCAAGGATCACCAGATATTTGAGGCAAGCCTCCAACTTGAAAGAAGTCAAAGCAAACAAACTCAAGAAGGAGACAATACAGGGAGCAAAAGAAAAAAAAGAGCAGAAATAAAAGAAGATAAAGTATCCATTAAAAGATAATAAGAGAGCAAAGCACTTAGAATATAAAAATATAGCTACAATCTTAGAGTTCAGTAGAAGATTTAGACGGTAAAGTTGACATTTATCAGAAAGGAGACAAACAAAAAGATGCACGATAGAAGGAAAAAAAAGTAGGAAAATCAGAGATGAGCCAGGAGGTTCAACGTCTGAGAAGAGTCCCAGAAAGAGGTAATAAAGCAGATGGAAGAAAGAAAACGATCAAAAAATAATACAAGAAAGTTTTCTAAAGTTTAAAATTGCGACTGTCACATGCCTTTTGAATTCCCAGCATTGTGAGTGGAAAAAGGCCTACACTTATTTTACTGTTAAATTTTAAAATGCCAGGGATAAAGAGACCCTAATAATAATAGCAAATTCTTACCTGGTACATACTCTTTGCCAGGCACTGTTCTAAGTGCTTTTATATGTATTAACTCCTGTAAACTTCCAACCACCCCATTTCGCAAATGAGGAAGCTGAGGTGCAGGGAGATTGAGAAATTTGTCCAAGGTTGCCCTGGCAGTCTCCTAAACAGCCTGGTTCCAAAGTCCATGCTTCTAATCATTGCGCTCGCCTAAGTCTTCTGGGGGGAGGGGAAGATCACAAACAAAGGTTTGGTATCAGACTTCTCAGCAGTGAATTGGAAGCTAAAAGACAACAAAGCAATGCTTTCAAAATTTTGAGGGTAAATGATCTTCTCTGTGTAATTCTATATTTAGCTACATTTTTCAAACAAATAGTATAAGGATATTTTTTAGACATGGAAGGTATCAAAGTGGTTTCATCCCATTCACTCTTTCTCAAGAAACTACTGGAAGATGTGCTCCAGAGAAACAAGGGAGCAAACGGAGAAAGAGGAAAAACATGGGGTCCGGGAAACCCAACCCAGCACAGGTGGAAGGTGAAGGGAGCTCTCAAGGTAATAGCGGTCCAGCAGGCATAGAGAAGAACCAGTCCATGCTGGAGCAGAAGCCTGGAAGGCTTCCAGGAAAAGGAAAATGGAACTGATAGAGGATTGGTATGTTTAATTGTGTGATAAATTGTATTGGAAGGTTATCAGAAGATGTAAATAGAATTAGTGACAATTACCAATTATGTAGAAAATTAGCCAAAAACAAAGAATGAGGCAGTTATCAACTCCAGCCAAAAAGAAAACCTTGAAAAATAAACAAAATGTAATCTAACAACAACACCAAATAAATAATAAATAGATAAATTCAATCGGGTTTTCTCCTGCTCAGAGCTCAAAGCTCTCAAATAGCTCTCCACAAAATCCCTGCTTCATCTTGCGACCCTTCATCTCACAGCACTCTCCCTACCTCTCTCACTAAACTCTAGCCCATTAGCCTTTCCATGGTGCTTCAAACAAATCAAGATCCTTTGTTCTCCGCCTGGAACCTCACCTCTATGCAGCTGGCTCACTCTTAGTCCTAATTCAGCTCAAATAAAACCTCTGCATAAAAGCCCTCTCTGACCTCAGCCAACACCCAGCTACTCTCCCAACTCATCACCGTATTTATTGGCTTCATAGCTTTTATCCTAACCTGTAATTATCTTGAAAATGCCTTAGTTTACTTTATAATTGTCCCTTTCTGCTTGTATGTAAGCTCCAGGATGGCAGAGGATGTTCTGTATCCCAGCACTGGAACAGTGTCTGGCCCCCAGTTAGTGTTCGGAATATACTGAATCAATGATTGAGTGAGGTATACACTGGGGACCCCAGCACCCTCTGTTTTCACACTTGCCTTGCTCTTGGTGTCTCCTAGTGGTGGAAGCTGGTACCACCAATCTCTTAACACAAGGCTTTGGAAAAGAAATTTGGGCCTTGGTTCTGCTTATCAATTTACACAGCTCTCTAACTGGTTTATTTTCTTGCTTGGGGTGGGCAGTAGAAAAGGGCAGGAAAATGACTGGATGCTTCCCTGGCCTGGGTCCTCTTAGTTAACCTAGAAAGGGTTAGGGGGTTGGAAGCAAGGTAGGCACCCAACTATTGCTTGGGGAGGGGCTGGGCAGCAAAATGGAGGTAGCAGGTAGTGGAGGTGACAGGCCTCGGGTGGAAATCAGAACAGAATCACAGGAATAAACAGAGGTAAGAAAGGTGATGGAGGAAAAGAAAGGAAGAAAAGGAAAAGGAGAGGAAATTGAAGGTAGAGAAAGAGAGAGAGGAAGATGAAAAGAAAGGACAGAAGGGCAGAAGGAAAGGCAGTGGCAAGGTGACCTCAGCAGATACCCAAGCACATGTGAGCTGCCTCCTTTACTCCTTTGTGGGGAGACGTCTTTCAGTTGCTGAAGAGCACTGGGGAGTGCTGGTGAGCTTCAGCCTTCGCCTTTCTGTGTGATCTCAGACAAGTCTCCTGACCTCTCTGGGTCTCAGTTTCCTCATCTGTAAAATAGGTGCAGCCATACCCACCTATGGCAGGCAAGTTATGGAGAGGATCCCATGAGACCTGCTCCTCTAAATTAATATTTATTAGATCGACTCAAGTACCAGGTCCCGGGGAAACAAAAGCCGGACACTGCTTTTGTTCTCTAGGAGACCCAGTCTAGGGGGAGATCTAGAACAGCAACACCAGTCAGCCCCAAATTAAGGCAAGAAGTGGTAAGTGCCACGAGAGTGAGAGTGGATGAAGTGCTTTATAAAACCAAATTATGTCCTGGGAATTCCCTGGCGGTCCAGTGGTTAGGACTCTGTGCTTTCACTGACAAGGGTGCGGGTTCAATCCCTGGTCGGGAACTAACATGGCCAAAAATAAATAAATAATAAAATAAAATAAAACCAAATTATGTCCTTTTGGAGGAAGTTTAGGAAGGCTTCCCAGAGGAGGTGGCTTTGAAGCAGGGCTCTACAGGATGGGTGGAATTTGGATTTGGCTATGCAGAGAAGGGGGATGGGCATTGCAGATGGAGGGAACTATGTGAGCAAAGGCAGGGAGAGTGGGGAACACCTGCTCAGCATGTGTGTAGGGGGATACAGCTGGGTAAGTAGGTTGGGGAAGGACTTCTAAGGGTGTTGGGGACTCCCTGGCCTGACTGAGCTAGGCTAGAGGTTCCTAAAAGCCTCTGTCATGACTCCTCCTGAAAAATTTAAGAAGAAATATTTTTTTCTTTTTTTTTTTCAAGAAGAAATATTTTTAATTATAGCAGCACCCTTTCTCCTGTCCCCCAGTTCAAAACCAACAAGGCCTATGGATCTACCTCGAATAAGAACAGCACTGCAGTAGATTCTCGGGATCCAGCCATGAACAAAATACATATTGTCCTGGTCCTCCTAGCACACTTGTGGAGGGTCCTTGGAGGCCACCTAGGCCAGACCCCCATTATATAGAGAAATTGAGGCTCAGAGAAGAGAAACAATCTTCCCAAGAGCATTGGTAGATAGGTTCCCAATCACCTGACTCCTAGTTTCCCATCACACGCTGCTGTCTCTGGGACCTCCGACTGGCTTAGGTTCCCCCACCCTGATACCACCTACCCAGCTTATGGGCTTCTGTTATTTTGTTCTCCAGCTGCTGTTGACACTTCTACTCCAGGGTTTCCCAAAGAGCCTTACTGGAACCAGCTGCATCTGTTTGGCTGTAGTGGGGAAGGTGGCCAAACTCTTGAGTACCAGAAGGGCATATGTGTGCATTGACACATCTGCCTGTTCCAGCCCGTCCACCCTGTCATTAAACATTTATTAGCCTGCACTGGGGAAACACCTTTGGTTTGAAAAGAGTAGGGCACCTAGTCTCTGGGGGGATAGACTTCTAAAGGGCTAATCACAAATGTGGACCAAAAAGCAAGACCAAGTACACTGAGGCCCTCACTAAAGAAGTCTGGTTGCCTAGATGTGACTGAGGAGAATGGAGAAAACTAACAGGATGTGGGGTGAAGGTTCAGGAAGAGCCTGGGATGAGAAGTCCAGATGATGGGGCCAATCATATATTCATGTCTGTTCCTTCTCCCTCGTGAGGGTCTCCCCCGCCCCCACCCCCAACTCCATGCCGTGCTGATGCTGGGTTTGGTTGGTCTTTAGAGGATGATGCCGCCGTTGGAGCAAAGAACTTGGATGTCCCTGCAGGGTGCTTTGCAGGAGCTTTACAACTCAGCCAGGGAATCTCCTAGGGGAGATGGGCAGAGGCAGTCTCAGAGAGAGCGCCTCCTCCTTCAGGTCCGTCTCCAAGGACCATCTGACCTGGGAACTCTAGAAGTCCTGGAAACCTGACTCTTCAAAAATCTGAGATGCAGAGGACTCCTGAGAAAACTGCTCTCCAAGTGGTGTTTTACATTCCAGTAAGAGTTTGGGTTCTGGTCTGGAGAAGCTTAGCAAACACCAGGGAAGGTGCTAGGGGTGGTACTGGGCTCCTGAAACTTTCAGTACCCAGATCCATAAGGCAGTTCAATGCTCTGAACTTCAGACCTGTCTGTCCACCTGCCTGCTGGACATCATCTGGATGTTCTAGAGTCATCTTGCACTCAACGTGTTCCAAACTAAAATTCATTGTCTTCCCTCCTACCCCAACTCCCAGGTCTTCTGTGTCCTCATTTCAGCAAATGACAAAACTATCCATCCATTTACTCAAGCCAGAAACCAAGGAGTTACCCAGGACTCCCTCTTATCTCCCGCACCCTATATCCAACTTCCATGCTGCCTAATCTAGCAAGTTCTGTGCTCTCATTTTACCCAGCAGCTCAGCCACATCAGATGTCCACTCATTCTGGAACACTTTCCTCCCTTAGGCTCCGTAACTTCACACTCTGTCAATTTTTCTCCTACCTCACCTTTCTCTTCTGCTCAGCTGCCAAATGTTGGAGTAGCCCAAATCTTGGTCTCGTCTACCTAGATTCTTATACTAGTTATTCTTCTCCAATTCCCTGACTTTAGGTACTGTTTAAATGACTAAGACTACCAAATCTGAATCTCTAGCCCTGATCTCTCCTCTAAAACTTAGGCTCATAAATCCACCTGCCAATTCGATACGCGTCTTCAACTTGCTTTGTCCTAAAACACGCTTCTGATGCCTCATGTGTTCAATCCTGAACCTCATCTTCCACATCCCAGTATGAATCACCATCCATCCACCAGGTTGTTCAACACTCAAAACCTGTAAGCCGTGCTTGATTCTACCCTTTCTCCCATCTCACTAGTTCAAAACCACCAAAGCCTATAGATCTGTCTCCAAAATATGCATCCACCTCTCTTCATCTTCACCCGCCATCAGCAGTCCAAGGCACCAACATCTGTTGCTGGAAAACTGCAGTAACTCATCTCTCTGCTTCTACTCTTGCCCTCTTCAGTTCATTCTTTTTTTCTTTTTTTAAATATAAGGTCAAATTACATAGAATGCTTCTTTAAAAAAAATATTTATTTATTTATTTGGTTGCACCAGGTCTTAGTTGTGGCAGGCGGGCTCCTAAGTTGCAACACGTGGGATGGAACCCGGGCCCCCTGCATTGGGAGCGTGGAGTCTTATCCACTACGCCACCGGGGAAGTCCCCCCTTCAGTTCATTCTTAACACAGCAGTCAGAGGGCTCAAAAATACAACACATGATCATACTGCTCCCCTGCCTAAAATCCTCCAAAGGGTTCCCGTAATAGTTAAAATCCAAAATAAAATAAAATATGAAATAAAATCCATGGTTGATTGATCTGATCTAGCCTCTTTTTTCTTCTCCAACACCACATCCCACCATTCTCCCCCTTGCTCACTGCATTCCTGCCATGCTGGAATTCTTTTTGCCTTTAGAACATGCCAAGCCTTTCCTGCTTTAAGCACTGGTGTTCTCTCTACCTAGTACTCTTGATTTTTCCCCTTGACTTTTACTCAGCTTAAATATCACTTTCTCAAAGATGAGTAACAACAAAAAAAAAACCCAAAACAAACAAACAAAAAACCCTAAAAGTGGCTTGACCAATAAAGCAATTTTTAAAAAAATATTTTATTTATTTATTTGGCTGTGCCAGGTCTTAGTTGTGGCATGCAGGATCTTCAGTTGCAGCATGCGGGATCTAGTTCACTGACCAGGGATTGAAGCCGGGCCCCCTGCACTGGGAGCATGGAGTCTTAACCACTGGACCACCAGGGAAGTCCCTCGATAAAGGGATTTATTATATTATATAACCAGAGTCCTAAATCAGGGCATCTCTGTAACTTGTAAAAGTAAGTGGCTCAGCATTGTTATCAAGGATCCCGGTCCTTTCTGTCTTGCTACCTACCAGTCCCAGATTCTTTTTTCATCGTACTTATCACCATTTGAGACAATATGACATAGGGGTTAACAGACTCTGAAGCCAAACTGCCTGAATTTGAAATCTGGCTACCACTTTACTAGGTGTTGAGTTAAACTACTCAATCTCTCAGTTTCCGTATCTCTAAAATGTGGATGATTATTATAGTATTACCTACCTCAGAGGGTTGACTTGAGGATTGAATGAGTTGCTGTGAGGATTAAATATGTAAAATGCTCAAGCAACCTAAATGCCCATTGACAAGACAAATGGATAAGGAAGATGTGGTACATATACACAATGGAATATTACTCAGCCATAAAAAGGAAAGAAATTGGGTCATTTGTAGAGACCTGGATGGACCTAGAGACTGTCATACAGAGTGAAGTAAGTCAGAAAAAGAAAAACAAATATCGTATGTTAACGCATATATGTGGAATCTAGAAAAATGGTACAGACGAACTGGTTTGCAAGGCAGAAATAGAGACACAGATGTAGAGAAGAAACGTATGGACACCAAGGGGGGAAAGCGGCGTGGGGTGGGGGGTATGAATTGGGAGATTGGGATTGACACATATACACTAATATGTAAAAAATAGATAAGTAATAAGAACTTGCTGTATAAAAAAAAATAAAAATCAAAAAATAAAAAGAAACTATAGATTTAGCAGGGCCTCCAAAAAATAAATATGTAAAATGCTTGAAACAGCTACCCTACTTCTAGTTCACTCCTCAGGCTCAGCTGTATCCTGGAGACATTCCTGTATCCTTTTAATAAATTCCCCTTTCTCGTTTAAACCCTTCATTGCTGGGGTTCTCCACGGGGCTCCCCGCCATCATTTTGCTTTGGCGCCATCTGGCGCCCAAAAGAGAAGTGATGCGCCTGCGCTCTCCACTCTCTGACTTTTGTCTCTTCCCTCGGTCGAATCTGGTACCTATACCTTTAAGATGCTTGGTCAAGACTGAAGAATTAGGGGGCCGGCGCCAAAGAACGCAAGCATGAAGTCCTCTTAGGTTGGTCCTGTCCGGGTAAGGGGCGGGCTGTAGCAAACTTCACGTAAGAAATTGGTCTTTCTTTTGGTTCCGCCCCCGTGAAGCAATCATGAACGCCTGTGATTGGTCAGGCGCTCTGGAGGCGGGGGCTCCGAGCTTGGCTCCCGGTTCTTCAGCAAGTCAGGGCTGCGGCGGGGTGGGTGGTATGTCCGTGGGTGGGGAGACGCGTGGGGATGCAGGAGGAGAGGGCACTGCTGCTGCCGCCCCCTTCAGCTTCAGCTCGGAACCAACGCTCGAGGACATGTAAGCCGTCCTTGCCCAGGCTGGGCTGGGGAGATCGCCCCCTTTCTCCCTCCGTTTGGGGAGGGCCCCTCCACGTGGTCGGGAAGAAGGCTAGCTGCTGTGCTCAGGTCCTAGCTCTGCTGGCTGACCCCCGCAGGCGAGCCTTCTAACCGCCTCCTCTGTAAAATGGGCTTAATGCACACCTGAGGCAGGGGATATACCGGAGTACGATGCTGCTTCTGCCCTGCCTCTGCCCTCCAGGAGCGGGAGGTAGGACGGTGGTAAATGTAGTGTTGAGAGGTGGGAGGCATTTCTTGCTGGAGGAAATCAAAGAGGGCTTCTTAGGGGAAGTATCCTGGAGCTGTATTCTGTAAAATCAATAGGATTTAGATATACAGAGATAGGGATATTCCAGATGGAGAAAATCTGCAGAAGCAGCAGCAGGAGGTGGAAAAATGAAAAAGAAGGTATTATTAGCTTTCGATAATTTAGGGTCTGTGTAATGTCCCACCCATTTTATAGATGAGGAAACCAAGTTCCCTAAAGAGGAAACGACTTGCTTAGGCCACCCAAGGAATTAGTTGCAGAATCCCCCCTGATGCCCATGCCCCCATTACGTATCACTGAGGTACCTGCCAGGGCCCTGCATCTCCTCCCCCATCCCCTAACCTTGGGACCTGGGCTTCCACCCCTTTCTCCTATTCCAGCCGCCGCCTCCATGCTGAGTTTGCTGCTGAACGAGACTGGGACCAGTTCCACCAACCTCGGAACCTCCTCCTGGCCTTGGTGGGGGAAGTAGGGGAGCTGGCAGAGCTCTTGTGAGTAGATGACAGTCTTCTGGAAGAGTCTGTGTGTTGGGGAGGGGAGGGGAGGATTTATTTGACCATTAGATATCCCTGGATCCAATTTCCCCTCCTCACTACCAAGCTCTGTATGTGGTTGCTGGGCATACAAAGATGACTTATGGGTCCCTGCCCTCTAGGGGTGCCCAGTCTCCTGGGAGAGAAAGGTGTGAAAACAGCAAGGCAGGTCCAGGTCTAAGAGGGGACAGTGGTAACTGTCCTTTACCTCTGCCTCTGGGGTGGAAAGGCAGGTATTCTATAGAAGACCTGCCTCTGGCATTCCAGACAGGGGGAGTTTACATTTGCAAAGGTAGTGAGGTGGGAAAGGGCAAGTTAAATTCAGGGAGAATATAAGATTCCTTCAGTGTAAGCTTCTTGAGGAAGAGCAAGGCTTTTGTCTGTTTTGGTCTCTGGTGTGTCCCAAGTGGCTGGGATACAATAGGCACTCAATATACTGTGGCTGTGGAGGACAGGGGTAGGATAGGAACACAGAATGATAGAATCAGGGCTGGGAAGTAATGGAGTTTGGACAGAACACCTGACCAGATTTGAATGGTAGAAAGGTCACTGTGTCTGCAGGGTGCATTGGATCCCCAAGAGAATTGGGTCAGGGGAGACCAGTGAGGAAGCTGGTGTAGATGAGGCAAAAGGTGGTGAGACCTAAGTCAGGGCAGTCACTGTGGGATGCACAAATGAGGGCACTGATGTGTGTGAGGGCAAGTTCATTACAGATTCATGACCACCATCTGTGTGCTATGTCCTCTAGAATCGAGATATGGCCTTGAACATGATAGACACAGTTCCTACCATCACAGTGCAAGGAGACTGACAATAGATAAGTGAACTAATTTTAAAAGATGTGGAATTGTCACAAGTTCTATGAGGAAAGTAACACAAGGTGATGAGAAAGAAGGTAACAGAAGGGAGAAGGCTTTTCTGAGGAGGTGACATCTGAGCTGAGACCTGAGTAACAGCCAGCCATGGGAAGGATGGGGGGAAGAGCATTCAAGGCACAGGGAGCAGTAAGTGCAAAGGCCCTGTGACAGTTTGGCTCATTTTTAAGGCAGAAAAGGCCAGAGTGGGTTTAGGTGGGGAGTGAGGGGGAGCATGGTGGATGATGACACTGGAAGAAAGAGTCAGTTCATGCAGGACCTGGAGGGCATGGTAGGAGTTTGGATGTTATTCCAAGCACACTTGGGGGAGTTTTAAGCAGGGGAGGGACAAAATGTAATTTGTGCTTTTAAAAGATGGTGCAGGGTAAGACTAGAAGATGAGTTAGAGGCTTCTGCAGTGGTCCAGGTCCAAGGTTTAGTCTGGGGTGGCAGTGGCTAAGGCCGGCAGGGGAGGGGTAGAATTGTGTCTCGGTAAGTGAAGTGTCCTTTTGGCTACTCCTTGGCTCAGGTAGGGACACAGAGGTCTGGGTGAATCATCTGATGGGGTCTCTTCCCCACCATGAAGATTCCAGGGCCTAGCTGGGTTGACTTGTCTTTGGAGGAACTTACTAGGAGGTGGGAGTTCATTGCTGCAAGGCCTGGGGTGTGCCCCTAAGAGAGGTGGAACCCATTGGCCTAGCTAGCATCTATGTGTGTGTGCCTGTCTTTGTGTCCTGTCCCCAGTCAGTGGAAGCCGGATGAGGAGCCTGGGCCCCAAGCCTGGCCCCCCAGGGAACGAGCAGCCCTTCAAGAGGAGCTCAGTGACGTCCTCATCTACCTGGTAGCATTGGCAGCCCGCTGCCGTGTAGATCTGCCCCGAGCAGTGCTCTCCAAGATGGACACCAACCGGCGACGCTACCCAGTGCATCTGTCCCGCGGCTCTGCCCGCAAGTACACAGACTTGCCCCATGGGGCCACCTCTGAAAACCAGGCTGTGGGGCCTGCAGACCTTGCCTGTGAGTCCACAGGTCAGGCCTCAACCTAGAAACATGGGCATGGAACCTGCAACTCAGCACGGCATCTGAGGAGCAGAGGGTGCTCCAGCCATGCTGCCTCATTCTAGTCCTTTCCTAACAGATCATGGGCCTGGGCGCTACCCTTCTTGAGGTCTGAGGCCCAAGAACCTCCAGTAGGTAGCCTCCTGGTTTTTTCTCTCTCAATAAAAGTTTTGGTTAGCAACTTCTGGATTCTTCCTGGGGCAGCTGGGGAGGCTCTCTGTCTCAGCACATGCTGGAGAGGGGTACCAGGGATACCTGTGAGCCCAAAGCCCATGTTTCTCTATTATACTTCCCACCTGCAGAGCAGAGAGATCTGATTTCTAGTAAGTTCTCTGTCTGACCTCATGCAAGTAAGTCCCTTCCCCTTCTCTAAACAAGACTGGAGGCTTTATGTAGTGTTGGATAAGAGCCCAGGTTCTGGAGCCAGGCTGTATGGGTTCAAATGCCATCTTTGATACTGGATGATGTTCTGGATTATACTGGCATCTTCCTGTGCCTCCATTTCCTCATCTAAAATGAAAATAAGGGACTTCCCTGACGGTCCAGTGGTTAAGACTCTGCGCTTCCACTGCAGGGGGCGTGGGTTCCATCCCTGGTCGGGGAACTAAGATCCCACGTGCTGCGCAGCCAAAAATAAATAAATTAATTAATGAAATGAAATGAAAATAATGTTATCTACCTAATAGGGTTGTAAGGTTTAAGTAAGTTATTCTAAGTAGAGTGCTTAGGACAGTGTAAGTTTGCAGTTGTCATTATCTGTTTGCTTTTTCAACTCAAAACTTTCAGGGGCACAGAGCAGGAAGTTTCAACAGTTAAGGCAGGCGTGGGCCTTGTCCATCAGGACCCCAGCCCTGAGAGAGCTCTCTGCCCCTCTCCCTTGGCCCCCAGCACAAATCAGGGTCAGGTCTGTCTGATATGAAGCAGAACAGGGCTTCCTCTCTTTTGGGGCTTGGACCCCTTAGCCCCCTCCTTCTCTCCCAAGGCCAATTTGCTTGTTCCACTTCTACACCTAAAGATAGTGTTGGGTATGTATGATTCACCCGTTGTGTGACCCCAGGCACATCACTTTCTTTTCAGAGCTACCCAGGGAACTAGCAGCCTGCCGCCTTCACAGGGTGAAACCTGATTCCACATCAGTAAAATAAAGCATTTCCCTTTACTGGCCTCACTCTTATTAATGACGTCACTTCCTCCTAACCAGTGACCTCTCTTACTTCCTAGGTAAAAGAGAATCCATCAGATTGGAACTGCTTTAGCTTTAACTTCCCAAACCCTCCTTTCCTCCGTCCACCAGTGATGGCAGGAGCCTTAGCTTATTGATCTCTTATTTCATCCTGTCTCCTTGATCAGTTATCTCCTCTCTCCTCCATATAATCGAAGTCTTTTCCTTTCCATTAGCCCATCCCATTAGCTCATAAAGCATACTTGAGGGCTTCCCTGGTGGTGCAGTGGTTGAGGGTCCACCTGCCGATGCAGGGGACACAGGTTCGTGCCC
Organism: Neophocaena asiaeorientalis asiaeorientalis; assembly: GCF_003031525.2. Classification (NCBI taxonomy): domain Eukaryota; kingdom Metazoa; phylum Chordata; class Mammalia; order Artiodactyla; family Phocoenidae; genus Neophocaena; species Neophocaena asiaeorientalis. The sequence goes on from NW_020173198.1 coordinate 1,539,880, forward strand.
CGGTCCGGGAGGATCCCACATGCTGCGGAGCGGCTGGGCCCGTGAGCCAAGGCTGCTGAGCCTATACGTCGGAGCCTGTGCTCCGCAACAGGAGAGGCCCGCGTACAAGACAAAACCAACAAAACTCTAGCTACTTCCCTCATGCTTTTCACAGCCAAACCTCTTGAAATGGATCTACACGCATCCACTCTGCTTCTTCATTGTCTCATTTCTACCCTAACCCATTCAACGCTGGCTTTCACCCCCCACCCCTCCACTGAAACCATTCTCATCACTTTCCCCGAATTCACACAGTGGACACCACAGCAGCATCTGACTGAGCTGTTTCCTCCATAAAACACTTTCCTCTAGATTTCCCAGACAAGACACTTCTGCTTTTCTATCTCTGGCTGTTCTGTCACAGATTCAAGTTCTCTGCTACCATCTTCTGGATGTGGTGCCATGCCCTCCAGACCTGATATCCCCAAGATGTTACTTCCAATCACCTCCCTGACCCGTCCACATTTACTTCACACTCAATGTGTCCAGGTTGGGGTGTAACAATTGCTGCCACTTCAGCTCCTGCTCCTGTGTCCCCATCTCAATGACACTGCCTGCGGTCACCCAAGCTGAGAAATGAAATCAGCCCCATCTCTCCTTTCCACATGTCCACTTTAACTCCTATTAATTCTAGCTCAATAATATGCCATATGCCTCCCTCCCCTCTAATCCCTCAAGGCTTCTTTGTGGCCTTGGAACCTTTAACCTGGCTTCCAGGGTCCTTAGTGGTCTGTCTCCTGCCAACGTCCTTGCTTGTTGTCCCTGCCTTCCACCCCAGAGGACATCTGCAAGCTCTAACAAGTCTGGCATGCAGGTTCAGGGGTTCTCTCCATACGTCCCCAACACCAACTCTCTTGACCTTAAGACCAGCTTAAATGCCACCTCTGAGAAGAGCCTCTCTAAACTCCAAGATTGCACTGAAGACCTCTCCTATCCAGCAACTCCCCCATCAGAGTTCCAATGACAAGGGACTGCACTTGCCTGTGTACTTGTCCTCACTGTGCTATTCACTGGCTGTCGGTACCTATTTACTCATCTGCAGAAATGGAGGTAAAAGAGTTACCTCACTTTGGGATGCTTTGAGGATGAAAATGAGCTAATAATAATGTAGCACTGAAGTTCTTTAACCTCATGCTAAAGTTTCCACTATTGCTTCTCTTTACTAGACCAAGTTCCATGAGGTTCATGCCGGCTCACTCAAAGCTCTGCAGAATGCACTGCCTGTTGATCACAAATGCGCTAAATTTATGGACCCTTCTAGGTCTGAGGTCATGAAGACATAACCAAGGGCCAAGCGTGGAATGACTCCACACACACACACAAAACCAGTTCCTGGAACACTTTTGGGCTTATAGCCCCACTTGACTCCATGACAATTCACCTAAATCACCTAAGCCTAGAGAGACCCCCAACTTTCCTCCTAATTCACACCCCACCCACCTCATTCACAGGCACGGGTGGGGTGAGGATATAATACTTTATTCACTCTAACACGGGCCGAGGGGATGTAATGAGGGGGAGGTGGGCGCGTTTCCAGGGACCCCCGGTAGGGGATCCTCCCTGTCTCCCAGTTCCAGGGCAGCCAGGCCCGCCGTCCCACCCCATCTGAGACGCAGGAGGCGGGGCGGGGAGTTGTCCAGGTTAACGCAGCCCCAGGTCGGGATACTAGCGTGCCCCTCCCCAGCTCGCACCCCGCGGAGACAAGAATGGCGGTTCAACTGCCCTCACAATCTGGGCAGCGCTCAGTGGCAGTGGCTCCGGCGGGTAGCTTGAAGTCCCGGCCGCAGCCCGCGCAGATGTAGAGACGGCGCCGCATGTGCGCGCGACGGTGGCGGATGAAGTGTGAGCTGAGGCGGAAGCGCCGGCCGCACTCGGCACATGGGTAGGGTCGCTCGCCTGTGTGCGTGCGCGCATGCTCCGCCAGGTTGGAGCGGTGGCCGAAGCCGCGGCCGCACACGGCGCAGCGGTGCGGCTTCTCGCCCGTGTGCACGCGCCGGTGCTTGGCCAGCGCCGAGCTCTGAGCGAAGCGCGTGCCGCAGTCGGCGCATGCGTACGGCCGCTCGCCCGTGTGCGTGCGTCGGTGGCGCGCCAGACACGAACTGCCGCCGAAGGCGCGTCCGCAGTCCGGGCACGAGTACGGCTTCTCGCCCGTGTGCACGCGCAGGTGCTGTGCGTAGTTGGAGCTCTGCGCGAAGCGGCGGCCGCATTGTGCGCATGCGTACGGCTTCTCGCCCGTGTGGCGCCGCCGGTGCTGCCGCAGGTTCGAGGCGGCCGAGAAGCGCTTGTCGCATTCTGGGCATTCGTAAGGCCGCTCGCCCGTATGCGTGCGGCTGTGTTTGGTCAGCGCTGACTTCTGCGAGAAGCGCCGGCCGCACTCGGTGCACGCAAAGGGCCGCTCGCCCGTGTGTATGCGGACGTGCTTGGCCAATGTGGAGCGGCGCGCAAAGGCGCGGCCGCAGTCCCGGCACGCGTGTGGGCGCGCCGGGTCCGCCGACGGCGCTGGCGCCTCGCTCGGGACCTGTGGGGAGAGGGGACAGGGGACAGGTCAGCCCTGACCGAGAGGCTCGGGAGCCAGAGACCTGGGGCTCTGCCGGCTGCAGCCTCTTCGTCCCCCGTTTGTACAGTAGGAAAAGCCACGGGGTGCGCCTCTCAGGACGGTTGTGCGCTTTAAATGAGATTAACATAAACGCACATAGCACAATGCCTAGTGTAATTCTAGCTATTCTTTATTAATTCATACAGTATTTATTGAACGCGTACAATGTGCCAGACTCTGTTCTAGGAACTGGGGATTCAACATTAAATTTTTTTTTAAATTCCTAGTTTCAGGAAGAATGGATAAGGAGTGCTGGTATTGGAGGGGGTGCTGCAAATTTAAATAGGGTTGAGGAACCTCGCTGATGTCACATGAGCGAAGACCTAAGGAGGTGAGAGAGCAGGTTCCAGAGGGAAAAGCAAGGCCCTGAGACAGGAGTTTTCCTGTTCTAGGAATGGCCAGAAACAGTGCTTAGGGCGGACGGCAGGAGGGGAAGAGTAATCCATGGAGTGGTCCTGAAGGGGATATCTTAGCATAGGGCCTTGCATGTGAATGAGGTGAGGACTCAATAGAGATGTTAGACGGTTTTGAGCAAGGAGGGGAACAGATTAGACTCATATTTTAAAAGGTTTCAGGGGCTTCCCTGGTGGTGCAGTGGTTAAGAATCCGCCTGCCAATGCAGGGGACAAGGGTTCAAGCCCTGGTCCGTGAAGATCCCACATGCTGCAGAGCAATTAAGCCTGTGAGCCACAGCTACTGAGCCCACATGCCTGGAGCCTGTGCTCTGCAACAAGAGAAGCCCACGCACCACAACAAAGAGTAGCCCCCGCTCGCCGCAACTAGAGAAAGTCCATGCGCAGCAACAAAGAACCAACGCAGCCAAAAAAAAAGATTAATTAAAAAAATAAATAAATAAAGAAGGGGAGGGGGCAGGAACCCAGTGAGGAGGCTACTGTACTGCAAGCCAGAGAAGACAGTGGCTTGGACCCAGTGACAAAGTTGGGAAGTGAAGGTGGTGAGAAGTGGTCTGCTTCTGGACATATTCAGTTTGACACAGCAAATTTGATAGTAGATTAGACATGAGGTGTAAAGAAAGGAGTAAAAATGACTCCAAGGATTTTGAGCTTAGCAACTGCTAAGGTGGAATTGCCATCTACAGAGCTGAGGGTGGAGGGAGGCGCAAGTTGGTACCTACGATCCGTTTCTGATCTTATCTGCAGTTCTCCTTGACACATCCGGAGCTCAGGAGAGAGGCCCAGGCTGGAGATGTTAATTGGGAAGGCATCAGCGTGGAGGTGGTTTTTAAAGCCTTGAGACTGGATGAGTTCGCCCAAGGAATAGGCAGAGAGAAATGGGGGTGGCAAGACAAAAAGCAGCCAGCAAAGGAGACTGAGCAGAAGCAGCCAGTGAAGTAAGAGACCCAGGAGAGCACGGTGTCTTAGAAACCAGGCCACCATCAAGTCCAGGCTCTCTAATAAACTTTCAAGAGCAAGCACCTATCATTTTTTAAGCTGCAAAAAAGGCAGCCAGGGTGAAACCCAAATACTATTCTGAGGCCTGAAATGAAAAAAATTCAAAAATAAGCCAGTTTCATGAGGTCTGGGCCTCTGGAGATAAAATCAGAAAAAGAAATGCTTTATAAGAGGCAGATGAAGGGAAAACAGTTTGTACTAACAGTAAAGAGGAATACTGAGGAAACATTGCTTCCTTCTTAGAAAAGAGAAGGCTCATCCTAGCAAAAGTGGTGTTAAATCTCTACTATGGACTAAGCAAATAGGATATTAATTCATGACCAAATGAAAAGCCAGGCACATATTAAGGATAAGACAGTGTTAGCTTCTTTCTCCCCATATTCCATCTCCACCAAGTGATTATCACTATTCTTCTTCTATAGATAAGGAAACAGGTTAAGAGAGGGTAAATGACAACTAGGCAGTGGCGAGGCCTCTTCTTTCTGAAGTTGTAAGGAGGGCACCTTCAGGGCCTTCAAGATCCTTTGTTAAAAAGACAGTAGCTTTTTGGTAACCACCTCAGAAATTTGAAAACAAGGCAGTTTGGGAAACTGGTCACCAGCCAAGGGAACTCTGGCTTAAATACTATTATCATGATAATGGTAATAATGATAACATTACAGTGTAAAGATCTGACAGTGCTATGTTATGTACATTATTGTATTAAATCTTCCTGTCACTCCCCCTTGAGTCAGGCATTATCTTTTGAGAAAACTGAGCTCAGAGAGATTAAATTCACATAGCCAGTGGGAGTCAGGACTGACCTTAGAGTTCTCACCCTTAACCAGTAGGCTACACTGCTTCCCTGCACACACAGCATGAAGATGTGACAGCCGCTGGACTCCAAGTGCCTGGCACTCTCTAAGAGGGATTCAAGGTTAAAATACAACTTGATACTTTAAATCGAGAAACTCCCCACAGCAAATTCGGCAGTCTGAATTCAAGGTCATGCTTTCCAGTCTTGCCCTGGTTTTGACATCTATTGGGTTTATTTCATCACGTCAGCCATCGTGGAGAGAATTTTTCTCATTATATCTGTATTTTTCTGGCCCGTTTTTCTTTGGCACCCTTCTTTAAGGTGACTTTGACCAGCCTGAGGACTTCCTTATGCTGGATTCACTATCTTGTGAAAAAGAAATTCTTCACACAAGTACCCTTGGTATCTCCAGCTCCAGGAGGAGGGGCCTTGGGTGCCCTAGGAAGAATCTTCATAAGAGGGGCTGAGTCTAGCTCATTAAGACCCCAGGCAAGTCCCTCCCTTTGCCTGCCTCAGTGAACCAAGGAAGGCAAGGTAGGCTAGGTGAGATCAATATTTCCCGACTTGAGGTATGCACATCACAGAATGCAAGAGGATTCTAAGTGTTATGTAGGCTAACTCTTATCTTACTATGATCATTATGTATTTATTTTCATGGATATTAGAAAAACAACAGATCACATGAAACCCACAATTTCATCAGTATTATTGCTCAGATGAGGGTAAATTTATTTAACAAAACAATGTGAATCTATCTGAGGAAGAGCATTAAATAAATGAGCAAACAGGTAAGTGACTGAAGCCTGGCAAATACCAGAAGGGGGATACATGTAGTATAAGAATATGATAATCCAAGTATTTAAAGTTAGTGATTTTGGAACTTCCCTGGTGGCGCAGTGGTTAAGAATCTGCCTGCCAATGCAGGGGACACAGGTTTGAGCCCTAGTCCGGGAAGATCCCACATGCCATGGAGCAACTAAGCCCATGCGCCACAACTACTGAGCCAGCGCTCTAGAGCCCAGAAGCCACAACCATTGAAGCCCGCGTGCCTAGAGCCCGTGCTCCACAACAAGGAAGCCACTGCAATGAGAAGCCCTGCTCACCACAACTAAAGAAAGCCTGAGTGTAGCAACAAAGACCCAATGCAGCCAAAATAAATAAATAAATTTATTTTAAAAATAAATAAAAAATAAAGTTAGTGATTTTGTCTTCCTGCTTAAGGTGTTTTTGTTTTAAACCAGAGCAAACATTCCAGTTTTTTCCTCAGCCATTACTTTTCTAATTAATAACAATAACTACCACTTACTGAGCACTCACTATGTGCCAGGAAGTGTGGTAAGTGCTTTCCACCCATGTTCTTATTTTAAATTCTCACAACCCTTTGGGTTAGACTGTATTAGCACCATTTTAAAATAAGGATATAAGACTCAGAAGTAAGTGACTACCAAGGTCCTACAGCTAATCCATCGGCAGGGTCAGGGTTTACACTGGAAGTCTGTCATTATCTAAAACACCTCTTCTCTCATAGAATGATGCAATTCTATCTCACTGACAAGTTTTAAGTTTACCTACACAGTTTGTCTCCCTCACCTGCGCTTTTTTAGCTGTCAGAATCTCCCTTCTTTTGAGTACAGAGTATAAAATACAATCCCTATCCTCTTGCTCATTGCTAAAGCAAGTGTGGTCCACAGACCAGCAGCATCAACATCACTGGAAACTTGTTAGAAATACAGAATCTCAAGTCCCCCCCATACCTACTGGATCAAACTCTTCAGTTTAACAAAATCCCCAGGTGATATGTACGCATGTTAAAAATGAAGAAACCTGATCTAGGAGATGCACTACTCCTAGGGAAAGCGGGTGGGAAAGGTGAAGAGGGTTTTACAGGTTGAAAGACCACATGGGCAAAGTCTTTGAGGTAAGAAGGGTCAGGTGTGTTTGAAGCTGGGGCATGGGATGGGTGCTGAGTGACTAGAGATGAAGCCATGAGGTCAGACGATGAAGACCTTTGAATGCCAGGCGCAGGAGCTGAGGGAAACAGAATACCACTCAAGGGTTCAATTTTAAGCAGGGAGAGACAGGACTGGATGTACATAGAGCCCTCTGACAAAACCCTTCTATTCATTAAATATAGTTTGGATTTTAATAGGCAGTGAGAGAATACTCCAGCTACTGAGTGCAGCATAATTAAGGCCTGTTCTGGACAAGGACCGGCCATGGGACTGGGTGAGAGCTGAGAGTCACAGAATGTTGACACTAGAAGGAGCTTTGGAGACCACTATTTCATAGAAACGGAGACTCAGGGAGACCACACAGCAAGCTGATGAGCTATCTTGTGGGCACAGTGCTAAATCTCTGTGGGATGTGTGTGTCTAACTCTCATTTCCACCCTCCTCCAAATCCAGTCACCCACGTGATACTTAGACTGGATTTCAAGGATCTTATTTTCATTATCTCATTTTATATATGAAAAGGCTGTCGAGGCAAAACTGGTAAATAGTGGTTAGGATTTGAGCCAATGCTTTTAACCGCTACATGATACCATTCAGAGTCTAGCTCTACAGCCTTTTCATGACTAGCCATGCCTACACCCACCCTTCCCATCCTTAGCTCCATCCAGTCCAATCAATGTTCCCCAAAACCCCCTTATTTCCATCTTCTCTCCCCTGCTGCCACTACCTTAGAGCAGGCTACCAGCCATACCTGACCTGGTCTCCCCACAGCAGCCCACGATTCTTCTAAATAGAAAATCTGATCATGTCTCTCCTCTGGTTTGAGGCTTCTGATGGCACCGCATAACCTAACAGAGTATGTCCAAATTCCTAAGCTGGCTTTCAACACCTTTTACTCTCTGGCCCCGCCTACTTCTCTGGCCTTAGCTTCTCTGAGCATTTGCTTTTGCTGTTTCCTCATCCTGAAATGCCCTTCCTCATCCTCCATTTGCCAAATTCCCACTAAGTTTTCAAGGCCCATGTCAAAGTCATTTCCATGAAGCCTTCCCCACTGCCTTGAGTTATTTGCCCTCAATTCTCTAGGCCTCCATGTTCTAGGTTTCCCTGTTCACTCCCAAGCCTCAGGATTCAGCCCAGAAAGGCCTTGATAAAAATGAGTAGAAAAATCTCCAGAAGGATGACCTAGCCCAAGGTCCTGAACTTTAGGGAGAAGAATGAATAATAGCAGCAAATACTTACATAGTGTTTATTATGTGCCAGACACAGTTCTAACTCTTTACATGTATTAACTCATTTAATCCTCCCAACCCCAAGAAGTAGGTGCTATTATTATTTCCCTTGTACCAGTGAGGAAACTGAGCCATAAAGAGGTTAAACTTGCCTAAGGTGACACAGCTGGTGAGTGACAGAGTTGGAAGTCCACCCTAAACTCTGGAGTCTGAGTTCTTAACTTATAGGCCAAAGGTGGAGACCAGGGGATTCACAGGGCCGGAAGAGGCAGGCTGAGCTAGGAGGATGGGCCAAGGAAGCCTGAGAAAACAGAACTAAACGGGCCACCGCAGTGAAAGCGCAGAGTCCTAACCACTGGACCGCCTGGGAATTCCCTAAATAGTTATTTTGACTGGAAGAGGAGGCCACAGCAGCCAGCCCCCTCCCCCTAGGGCCCACCACACCCACTAGGGGGCAGCAGAACTTTCTTTTTCTGGGAACTGGCGCCTGTGCAGGAAGAAATCAGAGGGAGCCTGGGCCCACAAATCTGGCCCAGGAGTCTTCCAGCTGGACTCAGGGCTGCTCTGGCTGTGGGTGGGAGTCCTGTAGGGTTTTGGGAAGTAGAACTATACCTAGTGGCAGTTAGGGTCTCTAATGGGTAAATCTAACTCATATTTTGATCTCCTTAAAACTCCTCTCTTTAAACCTTCAACACCCTTGTCAGTCTAACCCTGCTAGACATCAAGCTCCTCGAGGAACCGAGGAGAGCGTGTACTCTCCAGCACCCAGCACAGAGCCTGGCACAGTAGGCGTGACATCTGTATGATGGCAGCATGGATTGTGGGACAGAAGGATGGGTGGCCAACCCTGAGAGTCAAGGGAAAGTAGGGACAGGATCCCTGGATTCTGTGCGAGGGAGGCTGGACCTGCACCAGGTTTAGGGGCGAAGGGACCCCAGGGTGTGGAACACGTACCTCCTTGTTGTCCATGGGGATCTTGAGTTTCACCACTTCATACTTCTCTTCACCCTCATCCTCCTCACCCTTCACCAGCAGTACCATCTCTTCTTGCATCTCTTCCTCCTCCTCCTCCTCTGTCTGCTGTTCACCGGGCATCTTGGTGTCCTGGGGCAGGGAGCTGAGTCAGAAGCTCAGGACCCGCCCCCCCCACCATGGCTCTGGCCCACACAAGGCGGTGCAGCCGTGGCTTCTCCTGTGATCTTTGTGTATGACCTTCTTCCCTCTATCCCAGCCCGGCCCTAGGCCCCAGCCCTATCCCGGGACCAGCTCGGAAGACTCTCGTTCACCCCACTCATCCCGGCATTCAAGGCCCTGAACACTTCGAATCTCTAGCCCCAGTGAGTCACCACCCTCCCCGCGCTGAGTCACTCCCCGGTGCCTGGGTCCGCGGCCCGGAGCTCTAGGGCACGGGCTGGAGTCAGGATCGGGACGGAGACCCTGAGGGGGTGCGCACTCACCAGCCACAGGTTCGGTCGCTCGAGCTGCCCCAGGCCAGGGCGCCGGGCGGTTGGGCACTCTGCGACGCCGCGACTCCGGGGGCGGGGAGTAGGCGGGGCCTCGGTGACGACTGGCCATTGGTCAGAACACCTAGCCCCGCCCCTAGGGGAGGGGCCAGAGGACCCAGGCGTCCGGCCCAAACTGCCCCGGGAGGGTGGCGAGCCCACACCCAGTGCCTTCCGCTCAACTCCGACTCCCAAAGACCCCGGGCTGCCCTAGTCGGTGTTCAAGGTCCTCACAGTCCGGTAGTGACCTACCTTAAAGGCTCGTCTCCTGCGGCTGGCTCGGAGGTCTCAGCTGCGGCCAAGCGCGTCTGCTCCGCCCGAAATAGGCCACGTGCGCTCCCGCCCCTGCCTGGGCCTCTCGCTGGCGCCCCGCCTGGAGGGCGGACCCTGTTGCCTCACCTCTTCCCTTCCCTCTTTTTGCCTCTTCTCCCATCTTTTCTCCTTTCGCAGCGTCGCCTTCACGGTCTCCTGGTCTCTGGGATATCTTGCTCCTTGAATACATACTTACCAACAGCCACCCAAGCAACCGCTGCTGTTTGTCGCGTGGTGTGCCTCTTATGCGCCATCGTTATGCTAAGCCTTTTGCACATCTGATCTCGATCCGCACAAAGGTGGGTCCGTTTCACAGATGAGCTAATTGAAATTCACAGATGAGCTAACTGAAGCTAACTGACTTGTCTAAGTTACACAGTAAGTGTTGTCACAGCATCCCCAGCAACCCAGTAGCCTAGGTGGAAAATTATGGCACACGGACCAGATCCAGTCCACAGAAGTATCTTGTTTGGCTCTCAAGTTTAAAAGTTAACTTCAAAAGAAGCACGAGAGGTCTTTTACAAAATTTAATTTCCAACATTTAAAAATTGAGATATTTCATGTAAAGATCTGTATTTTCCCACTTCTCTTGAAAAAGATACCTAATTCTCCCAATTTATGAATGGGGCAACGAAGATTCAGAAATGATGAAAGAGAAATTACATTCAGTAAGTGCTTACAATCCCTAGTTGTCTCTTTACAACAACCCTGTGGGGATCAATCATATTACCTTCCTTTGACAAATGACAGAACTAAAAACTTAAGTAATTTGCTCAAAGTCACATAGCTGGGAAGTAGCCAGTTCCAAACCTCATGCTCTTCCTGTTGCACCAAATTCTCTCTCAGAAATGAGGTTACATGAGGAAATTGGTAGCAGAGCCAGGACTCAAGCCTGATCCTCAGTCTGCAGAGCCCATAACATAATTTGGATGTTGGGATTACATCTGGTCAAAGTTTTGCTCTTCCTCAGAGCTGGGAAAAGGGGGTAAATGAGTGTGATACTCACCCTCAGGATCCCAAAAGCCACTTTGATTGTGTTAATTCTCTCATCAAATACTTATTGAACCCTACTATGTACCTGGCACTATTCTAGATATTGGAGATGCAGTAGTGAACAAAAGAGACAAAAATCTTAGCTACCATGGCACTTCTCAAGGTGTAAAAAATGTCAACAAGTAAATAAGATAATTTCAGGTAACGATAGGTGTAAGAAGGAAATAGGGCCAGATGATGCAACAAGGAGTGGCTATGGTTGGGAGCTTCTTTAATGTGGGCAGGGAAGGCATCTCTTAGGATATAATATATGAGATGAAACTTGAATGATGAGAAAAAGTTAGCCATTTGAAAATCTAGATGAAGAATGTTCTAGACAGAACTACAGAGAATTTAAGGTGAGATTAAGCTTGGCATGTTTGAGGAAAAGAAAGAAGGCTTGTATGGCTGGAGCCAAGTGAGTTAATGGAAATGTAGTGTGGGAGCTGGAGAAGAGGGAGGCAGGGCCAGATTATGGCAGGAACTCTAGCGAAAGGCAAGGCGTGCTTCCCCTAATTCAGAGAATCAGTGAGGAGGCTCAGCTGGGAGCAGCGAAAGTCCCTACTGGAAGGTCCTCCTACTGTGGGAGGACTTTGGAACAGATGCTTGCAGAAGGAGGAACGTGTACAAGTATCTATCTGGAATCAGAGCTAGTTCTTGTTCTTGAGAATCTCACAGTCTAGTAAAGAAGGTGATTTAAAAATATATATGTATATGATATATATATTATATACATATGAAAAGGAAACAATAGGTGTTCTGACAGCCCCCTGGAAGGGAGTGGATATTGGGTGCAGGCCTCACCAAAGAGATAAATGTAAAGGACCTTCAAAGATGAGTGGGAGTTTGCCAAATGGGCAAAGAGGTAGCAGTTTGTGGGACTGTAAACTCTCATGAAGAGCACATCATGTCCCAAGGACATCGTTCACCAAAGTATTGAGTGAGCCTTATTGTGTGCCAGGCCCCTTTTAGGACTGGGAGGTAGAAAGTTGAATTTGGAAGTCTTTATCTTACTTTTCACTATTCTGCATTTCACTATTTGCCTTCAGCCTCACTAGAAGTTTACTTGAGTTCTTGAATCCCGAGGACTTGGTGCATAGAACACACCATCCGCCATCTCATCTCCCACCTCCTCCTTTCTCGGCTTGTTCCAAGTCATTCTTTACGTCTTAACATAATTGCCTCTTCTTTGGAGAGGCATTGAACCATGTGGGAGTCTCTCCTGCATGCCTGCTTCCTGCATAGTCTTTACCACGCTTGAAAATATTTGTTCAATGTCTAGCTTCTGCGTAGAAACTGAGGGCAGAAACTTTGTCTTATTCATCTTTCTATGCCCAGTACCCAGCACACAGTAGGTAATGCTGTTGAGTGTCTCTTTATCCTAAAGAAGCTCTCGATGTGTTAAAGGAGCTTAACACATCATATGAAGGGGGTTCTAACCCAAGCTGGAGGTTTAGGGAAGGCTTCTGGGAGGAAGTAACACTTGAGGTGTTTGGATAGGTTAACACGTTGGGAAGGGGGGCATTCCAAGTTACAAAAACAGAATATTTAAGAGGCACGGGTCTGAAACCACACAAGTGGAAGGCCTTGAATGCCATCTAGGAGTTAAGTTTTATAGAGAGGACATGCGCATATACGGCAGGGTTTTTAATAGGGGAGTGAAGTGGTCAGATTTTACAAAGTTCACTGCAGGCTACGTTGGAGGCCAACCTGGTAGGGAGGTGAGACACGGCAACCAGCAGGGAGGATCTTCCCAAAGCCCCAAAGGCCTCCATTCAGGTCTATGGGTGTTTGTGTGCACTTAGGACAGAAGCCGCTGAGCACTCCAGGCCTGAACTCAAAATTCTGGGATTTCGAATCTGTTTAACAACTTGGCAGGGGTGGGAGGACTGGGAGTACCCGCGCTGCAGCAAGCTTTCATTGGTTTCTAAGGAAGCCCGGCCGACGGTTAAGATGTCGCGAGAGCTTCTACCCGGGGACCGTTCCCGCACGCAAATTAGCTGAGACGCCAAGCCTGCGAAGTTGTAGGGAGTCTTGTACTTCGTTTCTTAGATGGGTGAACCGCCCTAGTCTTTTTTGTCCCTGGCCAATCAGGTCAGTTCCTTTTTCCCCTTCCTCCCTATTGGCGCCCTCCTCGGAAAAAGCTAGGAGTTGGAGTCCTGCACCTAATGACGCATGGATGGCTGGGAAACACGGTTGCCTTTTCTGGGGTATAGAGACATCCCCTTGGCCCTGCCTTTGGGCTATGCAGCCAAATGACCTGTTTCTCGACAAATAAAAAAAGGGTCACAGGGAGGTGGGGTTTCCCAGAAAGCAGAACATCAGTGTCGGGGTCTTCTGAGCTGGTACCAATTCCTGCCAGCCACTTTTCTCCCGGTACCTGTTGCCATAGCAACAGCGCTGGCAGAACACCCGCCCACCCCCCACCCCAGAGCCTGTGGCGTAGGTGGCTCCTGTGGGCAGCCAGAACTCAGGTCTGAGGCATCAGCTGACAGGCCTGGTGGCCGTTTTCTTAACCCGTTGTCAGAGCTAAAAAGCAGCTATGACAAGCCAACTTCTTTATTTGACAGGGCTCAAAGAGAGCAAGTTTACAACATGGCTTATGGGTTTTGCCTGTGGCGACCCTTCGGCACCTTTTTCACCCCTCACCACGCACACACGCACACAAGAGTCCAAGCCTCAGACAAGAAGCAGTTTATTGGCGAGACACATGGAGATGTGGCTGTCAGGCCTTGATGCTTCCCTGGCTCCTCCTCACCCCTGTACTGCCCTTCTGCCAGTGTATCTCTGCTGCCGTCCACCAGGACCTGGGCTTAGCACCCAGGGCAGATGACTGCTCTTTCTGCTGTCTCTGACCTGTTCTGCCGTGTCCAGGTGCCAGGGCAGTTTGGGCTTCTCCAGGGCAGATAGGTCTGGCCTCTCCAAGTGTCCTCTTCCTGGCTAAGACCACGTCCAGCGGCCTGAGGCTGGGCACTGCCTGCCTCACAACAATACTCTCACCGTCAGTAGGGTGGTCAAGATGGCCTTGCCTCACTCTGTCACCCTAAACCTCAGAAGTCTCATTGTTGAAGCTCATAGGTCTAACAAACCCTGGTTCAGGGTGCTGGTCTCCCAGGGGCAAGGTTGGGAGGGGTCAATTTACAGGTTAAGAGGCAGCAGGAATTTAGAGTTCTTTAAGGGCCCTCAGGCTAAGGTCAGTTTGTTCATCAACAAATATTTATTGCCTACTGTATACTAGGCAGTGTTCTAGAAGCTGGGGGTATAAACCACACTGGCAAGGTCCTGACTGAGCCCAGCCAGGAGTTTCCTGAGCTTCAAGGTCATTGTCTCCAAATCTCTATTGCTATCTATCCACTCCTTTCTCGCATTTGTTTCTTCCCCTCCTTCTCCCTCCCACTGCCTCCCAGGCCCTTTCTTCTCTGCTTAAGCGGCAGATACCCTCCCCTTTGGTCTCCTGGGCCTCCACCCACCCTGGACCCCATCATTCCAGTCCCGTTGGTGGCTCCTCTTTGAGGGGCCTTGCCTGACCATCCCCTGTCCCAAAGGGCCTCAAGACCAGGTGCCCACGCTGGTGCTTGATGCGGGCAGAACTGTCACCAAAACCCTTGCCACACTCTGCACACTTGTATGGCTTCTCCCCGGTGTGTGTGCGCCTATGTTTGACTAGATCCGAGCTCCGGGGAAACTCCTTCCCACAGAAGCCACACACGTGGGGCTGGCTGGGCCCAGAGGGCTGAGCCCGGACTCGGGATCGAGGGGCCGTGGGTGCTGAGCCAGGGGGGTTGTGTGGCCTCAGGAGAGTGGATGGTGGTGGTGGCCGAGCCCGTTCACCACGGTGGGTGCGGAGATGCTTGACTCGGGCAGAGCTGTCGGCAAAACCCTTGCCGCATTCAGGGCAGAGGTAGGGTTTTTCCCCCGTGTGTACACGATGGTGTTTCACCAGGTCCGAGCTTCGGCGGAAACCCTTGCCACACTCAGGGCACTTGTGGGGCTTGTCACCCGCCAGCGGTGGAGGTGGCTCCCCAGCCTGTGGGCCCCCAGGCTCCGGCTCCAAGCCAGGCAGGCCGAAAGGGCCATCACCTGAGTGCGAAGGGCTTCGAGGCGTCAGCGGGGGGCTGGTGCCAAGGGGAGGGGGGGGGGGGCTTGAGCTGGGGGGTGGGCTGGGGATCAGGGGGGCGGGGGGGTAGCCTGGGAAGCTGAAGTCCTGGGGCTCCGCGTGAGTGAGGCGGTGGCGGAAAAGGGTGGAGCTGAGGCTGAAGGTGCGGGCACACTCCGGACAGGCATGAGGCCTCTCGCCACTGTGGGTGCGGAGGTGCTTGACCCGGGCGGAGCTGTCAGCGAAGCCCTTGCCACACTCGGGGCAGAGGTAAGGCTTCTCTCCTGTGTGCACCCGCAGGTGCTTCACCAGATCTGAGCCCCGGGCAAACTCCTTTCCACACACATCACAGCCAAAAGGCTTGGGCCCCAGGTGACTGCGCTGGTGGCTCAGGAGGCTGCAGCTGAGTACAAATCTTTTGCCACAGTCAGTGCAGATGTATGGCTTATCCTGGGCCTTAGGTCCCTGTGCGGCTGCCGTGGCTGCTCGAGATGGCAGCCGTCGGGGCACCACGGGCCGGGGGGGCTGCTCCCCCCGGTGTGTCCGCTGGTGCTTTATGCGGGCAGAACTGTCGCCAAAGCCCTTGCCACAGACCCCGCACTTGTAGGGCTTCTCGCCCGTGTGTGTCCGCTGGTGTTTCACCAGGTCAGAGCTCTGCCGGAAGCTCTTGCCGCACTCACCGCAGATGGTGGGGCGCTCACCAGCAGGGATCCTGGATCGAGGAATCTTTGGGGGGCCCTGGGCTGGTGGCCGGGCTCTGTAGGGCTTTTCACCACTATGAGTTCGCTGGTGTTTGATACGGGCAGAGCTATCCCCAAAGCCCTTGCCACAGACCCCACACTTGTAGGGCTTCTCCCCTGTGTGGGTTCGCTGGTGTTTCACCAGATCTGACATCTGCCGAAAGCTCTTGCCACACTCGCCGCACACGGCAGCCCGATCACTAGCCTGGCCCCAGCGTGGTTCTCCCAGGAGCCGAGGGCCTCTGTCCCGGGCCTGTGGTTTCCCAGGTCCCACTCTCTGGACCCACAAGTCATCCCAGGTCTGAATGCCTTCGGGTTTGAGAGAGGCATTTCCTACTTCATGACCTGGGGCCAAATCTTCCTCTTCCTTGAACCCCAAGTCATCCTCCTGTGGGGCATGTTCAAACTCATCTGGCTGAGAAATCTCCACGTTCTCACTCCCTAGACCTGGGGAAAGAAAAAGGAGTTGTAGACCCTGCCCTTTGGCTATCTTTGATAGCAACCTCCCCAGAAAGGCGTCCTTGACCATCTGTGGTTACAAGGATCTCTCTTGCTCTCTCTCCTCTGAATTTCTGAAGCACTTATTATTGTCTGTGCCTCTCAGTAACAGTAACTTCCTTTTACCGTGCCCTTCATATGTGCCAATAACTTAACCAAGCATTACTGAATCCTTGCGAACAATCCTATGAGGTAATACTGTTAACTACCCCCATTTTACCCAACATGGAGACTCCGAGAATTTAAGTCACTTGCTCAAAGTGAGTTATAAAGTAGCAAAACCAGGTTTCTAACTCAGGTCTGTCTGATTCTCAAGCCTGTGTTAACCCCTACATTATATTGCCTGGTATTTGCTAATTACATTATATCTTTTTTATATTAGCCCAGGCTGTAACTTATTACTTCAATCATCTTGTGTGTACCTGAGAGGACCCAGACACACACCTGTCCCTCAGGATGGGTAAGAGAGATAGGCACAAAAAATTATAATTGCAGGCTCAGAATAACTGTGCTGTCACGAGAGAGAGGAAATAAAGAGACAGGGCTGGGCTTTCACAGCAGAGAAAAGAGTAAACCATGGAAAGGGATGCTGAGACTAGATTAAGCATGTAAGATCTGGATTGAACACTAGGCTAAGGCTTTTAATTAGTAGCAGAAGGGAGCTAGGGAAGGTTTTTGTGAAGGGAGACAGGATTAGATCTGGACTTAGATCAATGTGGCTGCACAGTGCATCACTGGAGAGAAAAGGGCTGAGGGGAGGCTGCTGCAATTGCCGGGATGAGACAGAATGAGGCCTGAAGTAGGGCAGAGGCAGCAAGCCTTTTGATCACTGTCGGGGACGGGGAGGGAGTCCTTGAAATGATGCCCCTCAAGGCCTGGCGCATAGTAGGTGCTCAGAAACACTGGCTCCATCCCTTTGTTTTTGCTCCCCTCCTCCCCGCCCGCCCAACAGGCAGAGCCCAGCACCGGGGTCCTCACCCGGCCATTACCTGCCCACGGCAGTGCACCGCTTTGGCCCTCACCTGTGCGGGTGCCTCTCAGCTGCTCCCTGTCCTCTGAGCCATGGAGATCCGCGCCCCAGGGCCCCACCGAGCGCTCCATCGCCGGCACGCCGCCCTGAGCAAGGGGACAGACACAATTTCACGGTCACACAGCCATGTGCGGACGGCGGCGCCCTGCCCTCTGCTGGCCGGCACGGGGACCGGGCAGCGTTCGGGTCCGAGGTGCGGGGCGCGGCTCCCGGTGATCCCCGCCCGCGCCGCCAGCCGCCCCTGCACCTGCTGCTCCTTCCGGAGCGCAGCCGCTCCCCTTCTCCTCCCGCCGCCGCCGCTGCAGCAGCCGCCTCCGCCACCCCGGCGCCCTCCGGAGCTCCTCGGCGGGGCTCCGGTGCCCGCGCCGCCAACGGCTCGGGGATGTGGGCTCGGCGCCAAACGGGGAGGGGGCTCTGTCCCAG
>NW_020173198.1:1557843-1574853 GCF_003031525.2 Neophocaena asiaeorientalis asiaeorientalis
GGGGACGGGAAGCGGAAGCGCCGGGTGGCACCCGGCCGCTCTAGGACCTTGGAGGAGCTGCACGCTTGTGGGGGCAGCCCTCGTTCTCCAGAGCTCTGTGGCCGGCGGGCAGCCGCGTGCCGCGGAGAGGGCTACTCTGAGCCGAGGACAGTTGCCCGAACTCGGTGGTATTAACCGTGTGCCTCCTGGTCTGGAGCTGGATGTGGTGGGCCGAAGACTTCCTAATTGTCGCTGTGTCGGGCCACCCGCGCGGGACTCCGGAGCTGGCCAACAGCGCCAGCCATCCCGGCCCGGAGAGACAAAGAGAGATCCAAAGGCCGACCCGTGGAAAGGGGTGGGGGAAAGACCAAGGCAGACAAAGGGCGGCAGAGGGCGGCGGAGACCCCAGATGGGGCGGGGGCGGGGCGCCGAGACACGGGAGACAAAGCGGGACCGGTCGGCGAGTCAGAGGGCCGCGCGTGGGGGCTGGGCTGGGCTGGGGGAGACAGGCAGTAGCGGGAGCTAGTGGCAGACGCCAGATAAATGCTGAGGAAAGGCAGGCCGATGGACACAGACCTGGATCCGGAGTCGTAACCTAAGAGCCCTGAATCAGAGAGGATGCAAAGGCAGAGAGACAGAGACTGCAGCAGACCAAAAACACAAGAGCAAAAGATTGGCCGCCAGAAACAAACACATGTAGAAACAGATAAGAGAGACATAAAGTCGTTGAAGCAAAGTCGGAAGAACTACAAGAAAAGGCAGGGAACCTGGAGAGAAACAGAAGCAGAGGAACGAAGAGTGAAACAGGCAGAGACAAAGAGAGACAGGGACACAAAGAAAGAGGCCATGGGGAGACTAGGGACAGGTCTACAGCCCTACCAAGGGAGCCCAGGGAGAGGCTAAAACATTAAACCCTGTTTCCCAGCTTGGGACCCTGGCTGGGGCTGTGTTCCAGTGGTCCCAGGGGTGTGATCCCCAGTATCTGTACTCTGGGCAAGGTTGCCTTTGGGGAGGGGGTGGGGTGCCTGTAAATGTCTGCAGCCCATCTAATGATGGAGAGGGGTAACCAAGGTTTGTATATTAATGAACATTTATTAGCACCTCAGTGCTATGTCAAGAGTTTGATAAAGAGATGAAACATGTGTAAGAGTTGTCCTTGGGGTGCTACCAGTTTAAAGGGGCAAGCAAACAAATCATGATAAATAAGAACTCTAAGGGCGTGAGAGAGTTACGTTCACCGATTCAAGATAGTAGGAAGAGTTCTTATTTGTGGGAATGAATCTGTGTGGTTTTGTGTACCTGGTATGCATGAATGTTAGACACGGGTAAACATGGAGCACAAGTCAATCAACACATACTTATGGATCATCAACCATAAGTCTAGACCCTGGAAATACAAAGAAATCCCTCAGGGAGCTCTCTCTGCTCGGTAGAACATGGAGACGTACAGATGACATGACAGATTGTATACCGGCCTAATAAACAAAGATGTGATAGGAATGCAGTACAGAGAGAGAGAGACCTGTAGAGTTTAGTGGCGGTAGACACTGTCTTTAAGTTCATTCATGCAGAGTTTGATTCCTGACCTTGTCATTTGCTCCCATTTAACCTTGGGTGGGGAAGTTACTTCTGTTTCCTGAACTGTAAAATGGGGATAATACTTAATTTGAATGGTTGGGGTGTAAAGTACTTAGTAAAAAATATCAGTTATTACTCTTTGGGCTGAGGTAACCAAGGAAGACGGTGGCATTTTTGAGCTGATCCTTTCAGGACAGGTAAGATTTCAGCCAAGTCCAGAGCCTGGCTGAAGTGGGCCTAAAATGAAGAACTCCAGGCAGAGGGAATGAAATGAACAATGGCCCACATACTAATTGCAAACCTACTATGTGCTAGAAGCTTGGGATCCAAAGATGATTAAGATCTATCCTCAAAGAGGAAGATAGATAATAGTTCTGTTTTAATGTGTCAAAAGTTTACATAATAGGAAAGTAGTGGAAGCTGCAGATGAGATGGTAAGTGAATCATCTGTTCCACAAACATTTCCCGGGGGTCCAATATGTGCCAGGCACATGTGCTGGGAAACAGAGGTAAGAGGGTACCAAAATGGCAAAGAGCCAGCCCCTCTTGGAGGAAACCCCCAAAGGCTGGCCAGCCCGCATGCCATACTCCCTTGGAGAGCTAGCTCTGACTTTGAGAAGACAAAGCCTGGAGTTATTGGGTCTGAACCTGAACTCAGGTCTAAAGACATAGAAACCCTTTCAGGGATGTCTGGTAGGGCCATAGGCAGCTATGAAGATATGATGGAGAGATGAAAAAGAACTAATCCAGATGATTATTAAATGGGAAGACTGCTGTCTACCATTCACTGCCCTAAAGGAAACTCAAGGGGGGATCTTCCTTTCTACAAACAGGCCCCAAACCTTATCACAGGAATGATTGGGCATAATTTGTTGGAGTTAATAAGCATGTAAATGGAATATTGTGTCACTGCTAATTCATATCATCTCTGCACTTAACCAAAAGCCAAGAGCCTTTTCTGAGGGCATTTATTAGTATGCACAAATGCCTTAAATATGTGACTTCCGCTGACTCAGTAATTCCCCTTATAGAAATGAGGCCCAAGGAGATGGTTGGCCAAGTGTACAATGATAGCACCACAGACACAGTCATCCCAGCTCAGTGTTGTTTATCACAGGGAAGAATGGGAATCAGCCTGAATACTAAGCATCTAGAAAAATGATAACGTAGATGTGTATTTATGATCATAGACATAACATATGAGGTGACGAAAACAGGTTTCCAAAGTTATGATCCTAGTTTTGTGAATATATATTTATTCATATGTACAGGCATATGAGAAAATCTAGAAGGATGAAAATCAAAATGAGGATATATCATGGAATGATATTAGATGTAAATTTTTCTAACCATTTGCATTTGCTAATTTTTTCATGAGAATATGTATTGGTTATACAGTAAATAAATGAATATAAATGCCATTTTTCTCTTTTTTCTTTTTTTATTGAGGTATAGTTGATTTACAATATTATGTAAGTTTCAGGTGTACAACCTAGTGATTCACAATTTTTTTTGTAAATATTTATTTATTTTATTTATTTTCCTTATCTTTTTGGCTGCATCGGGTCTTAGTTGCGGCACACGGGATCTTCGTTGAGACATGTGGGATCTTTCAATGCGGCGTGCTGTCTCCTCTTTGTGGCCCTTAGGCTTCTCTCTAGTTGTTGTGTGCGGGTTTTCTCTCTCTAGTTATGGCGCGCAGGCTCCAGAGCGCGTGGGCTCTGTAGTTTGCGGCACGCAGGCTCTCTCCTTGAGGCACGAGGGCTCAATAGTTGTGGCGCGCGGGCTTAGTTCCCCCGAGGCATGTGGGATCTTAGCTCCCCGACCAGGGATCAAACCCACGTCCCCTGCATTGGAAGGCGGATTCTTTATCACTGGACCACCAGGGAAGTCCCAGTGATTCACAATTTTTAAAGATTATACTGCATTTATAGTTATTATAAATTGGCTGTATTTCCTGTGTTGTACAATATATCCTTGTAGCTTATTTTAGTTTGTACCTCTTAATCTCTCAGCCCTATCTTGCCCTTCTCCTTTCCCTCTCCCCACTAGTTTATTCTCTAGATGTGTGAGTCTGTTTTGTTGTATTCGATAGGTTTTTTTTGTTTTTTATATTCCATATATAAGCAATAATATATAGTGTTTGTCTTTGTCTGACTTATTTCACTAAACATAATACCCTCCAAGTTCATCCATATTGTTGCAAATGGCAAAATTTCATTCATTTTTATGGCTGAGTAGGTAGTATTTCATTACGTGTGTGTGTGTGTTTGTGTATGTATATATATATATTTTTTATATATGTATATATAATACCATATCTTATTTATCCATTCATCTGTTGATGGACACTTAGGTTGCTTCCATATCTTGGCTATTGTAAACACTGCTGCTATGAACATTGGGGTGCAAGTATCTTTTTGAATTAGTGTTTTCGTTTTCTTCGGATATATACCCAGGAGTGCTATTGCTGGATCATATGGTAGTTCTATTTTTAGTTGTTTGCAGAACCTCCATACTGTTTTCCACATTGGCTACACCAATTTATATTCCCACCAACAGTGTACAAGGGTTCCCTTTTCTCCACATCTTGCCAACATTTGTTATTTGTGGTCTTTTTGAATGATAGCCATTCTGACAGGTGTGTACATGTTATTTTCTTAAATATTATTTGAATAATTCAGGGAAGAGCTGATTAGAGTCTGAACCCAGGGCAGGGGCAAGACGGTGAAGGGTGTAGAGAGGAGGGGCCAATTTTTCTCATGGATAGAAAGGACTTGGAAACCAATTGGATATAGTTGTAGAGAGCAAAGGAGGGAGGAGTTCAGAGTTTTAACTAGGATGATAGGGCTGCTCAGCCTGGTGAGAAATGCAGGGGGAAGGGTTGTGGTACAGGGGGAAGGGTATAATTATCCCTTCCCTTGGCTTCTCAAAGTACTCTGTTTATCTCATTATTACACTACATTTTTAGCACCAGTGCCATGTGTCACTCTTGCTTGTGGCTGTCTCTGTCTCCCCAGAGGGCGGCAACCCTGGCTGATTCACTCTCTCTGGATTCTCAGCAACTAATGCAGAAGAGCGGTCGCTAGATTGGAGCTAGCGGCACTGTTTCACCCCTCAGCTCATGTAATAGCAATAACTAGCGTTATGTGTGAGCTCATCTTTTATGCCAGGCACTGCTAAGAACTTTATATGTGTTAGGTATATAATCCTCGTCATGCCCCATGAAGTGAAATTATTAATAGCATTATTTAACAGATACAGAAACGAAGTCACTGAAAGGTTAAAGATGCCCAAGGTCACACAGCTCTTAATTATTCTATGTCTTTATAATCATGAAACTTGAACAACTTCTGTGAATTCAGTGTGGTGGGAGCGTCCAATCCCATATGGTAGATGAGGAAAGTAAGGCCCAGAGAGGTGATTTTTCCAAGGTTACATGAAAGGAGCAGTACAAGAAATGAGGTTGAAGTAAGGAAAAGGTGGTAGCATGGATGGATCTTAAAAGATAGCGCTGATTGAAAAAAATTTACAAACAGAAATACATATTAGTATATATTAGTATATACATATATAGCTATTTGTGTAAACATGTACTATGCACTGCACATTTTTCAAAATGTGTACAAACTAAAAAATTACACATTAAGCACATTAGAGTGGTTGCCTTAGGCTGAGGAGAGGAAATGAGTGAGCTATGAGGTGGTATAACAGAGCACCACAGACTAGGAGTCTTAATCAACAGATGTTTATTTTCTCATAGTTCTGGAGACTGGAAGTCCAAGATCAAAATGCCAGCAGGGTTGGTTTCTGGTGTGGCCTCTTTTCTTCGGTTGCAGACAGCCACCTTCTCACTGTGTCCTCACATGGCCTTTCCTTTGTGCATGTGCAGAGAGAGATTGCTGGTGTCCCTTCTTATAAGGACACCAGACCTATAAAATCAGGGCCCCACCCTTCTGACCTCACTTAACCTTATTTCCTCCTTAAAGGTCTTACCTCCAAATATAGTCACATTGGGGGTTAGGGCTCCAACACATGAAGTGGGGGGTAGGGGGACACAATTCAGTCTATAACAGGGGCTAAATGGGAAATAATAAATAGAACCATGAAGAATAGAGAAAGAGAATGGGGTTGGAGCAATAGGCAGGATCCAGATTGAGCAAGGCCTTATAGGCCATACTAAGGGGACTCACTTTAAAGTTTCAGAGAGGTCACTCAGTTCATAAATGCTAAAGCTAGGGTATGTGTGTGTGTATGTGTGTGTGTGTGTGTGTGTGTGTGTGTGTGTGTGTGTATATGTCATCCGAAACCACTCTGAGTCCTGATAACAAAATATAAATGTGTGTATTTCATCTTACTATGAAAAAAATGGAGTTCAGAGAGGGCAAATCACTTGCCCAAGGTCACACAGTAAGTGGGAGAGCTGAGGTTTGGGAAGTTCTTTCTGACTCCAAAGCCAAGCTCCTTTTACAAGTTCTGCAGCCTGCCAGCCTTTGTCCTGGACTAACTTCAATCACTCACTCTTTCGTGCATTCATTTATCTAGTATATTATTTATTGGCACCTTCTTTATTTTTTCTTTCTTTCTTTTTTTTTGTGGTACGCGGGCCTCTCACTGTTGTGGTCTCTCCCATTGCAGAGCACAGGCTCTGGATGCGCAGGCTCAGCGGCCATGGCTCATGGGCCCAGTCGCTCCACGGCATGTGAGATCTTCCCGGACCGGGGCACGAATCCATGTCCCCTGCATCGGCAGGCGGACTCTTAACCACTGCGCCACCAGGGAAGCCCTATTGGCACCTTCTTTGTGCCAGGCCCTGTGCAAGACACCAGGGATATAGAAATTAGAAAACATGGTCCCTGTCCTCAGAAAACTCAGTGGGGAGTAGAAGAGACATCCAGATAAGCAAAGGTGGGCAATGGAGGGGCCTGTGAAAGGTGCTGGGGAGTCCAGAGGATGGAAAATGACTCTGCCTGGGGTGGGTGGGGAAGGTTTCATAGAGGAGGAAGAAGAGTCCTTTGAATCAAACCCTAGAAGGATAAAGAGCAGTTCACCTGGTGCAGAAGAAGGTAAAGTTCAATATACACAGAGCCTAGGATATGGGCACTCACTAAGGGTGAGTGAAAGATGGGGTGATGAGGTCAGATGGGGGAGGCTTTGGCTGCCAAGTCAGGACTCAGAATTGATTCTGAGACCACTGGGAAGCCCATGAAGGGTTTCAAGCAGGGGAGTGCCTTGGCCAGGATTCTGAAGGACAGTCTCTCTAGAAGAGGTGTCCAAAGACCTGAAGTCCTTTTAAGAATCCAGTGCAAGATCTGGCGAGGAAAATTGATTGCCCCTCCCACCCTCAATCTTTGTTACGGCTTTTGGTCCACTCAGACCCTTGGAACATTTTTTTTTTAACCACCTCTGTCAAAGCCTTCATCTCACTTGCTAGAGAGACCAACCCACTTCCTTCCTCTCTGCTTACACCCTACCTCCCACCAGGGTGACGGGGTTACAGTGGGGCTTGGAATAAAGGTGTACAGAGAACAGAGGGGCTGAAGCTTCCTATTGGGGTTATGGGCAAAGGTATCCAGGAATTGAGGACCACAGCTGTTCTTGGTCTCGGCTTTTCCCACCTGTCTGGGCCAGTTTGAGCATCTCAGCTTCCTACATTGCCCGCCCCCTTGTTTGCCGCCCTCAACTTCCTGCCCCACCAGAGGAAGTGGGGAGAGACAGCAGGTGCAGCGACAGCTATCGGGGCCATGGTGAGTCTTTATGCCCAGGAATCCAGGCATCTCTGCCCCCAGTCCCCTACCCCCAGGTTAGCCAGGTCAACCCACTATAGGCTGACTTCTCCTAGCCTCTGAGATCAGGTTATCCTGAGGGCCCTGCCTGCTGCCCCCAGCAGCCTCATATTGTCCACCCCCTGCCAACAGGACAAGGAGTACGTGGGTTTCGCCGCCCTCCCCAACCAGCTGCATCGCAAGTCCGTCAAGAAGGGGTTTGACTTCACACTCATGGTGGCAGGTCTGGGGGTTTTGGAGAGGGGCCTGGCAAGGGGTCCTCAAGAGACCTTGGCTGTCCCCTCACCTGACCAGTTGGGCCTGTCTTGTCCACAGGGGAGTCAGGCCTGGGAAAATCTACCCTCATCAACAGCCTATTTCTCACCAACCTCTATGAGGATCGGCAAGTCCCAGAGGCCAGGGGTAAGACCCCCTCCTCACCGTGCTCTCCAGGCACTCTGACCCCCTCCTCCCATGTCCCTAGACTGCACTCTCTTCCTTTCCATCTGGGTTTCCCATGACATTCTGGGGGGCTCAGGCAGCTCACTGCTTTTCTCCGAGACTCACTCTCCTCCCCTGAAAAATGGGTGGAGGCAACTGTGAGTCTGAGAAAGGAAATTAGTCCTGCCTCAGGCTCCTACCCAGCTCCCTGACCTCTCCCCATCCTCATAGCTCGCTTGACACAAACACTCACCATCGAGCGCCGGGGCGTGGAGATCGAGGAGGGGGGTATTAAGGTGAAGCTGACCCTGGTGGACACACCTGGCTTTGGGGACTCAGTGGACTGTTCAGACTGGTGAGGAATGGGGGAGGACCTGGGGCTCAGCTTCCCAATGTGGCTACTCTGTGGAGACTGAGGGGTCAGATTATAGGCTGGTCTGCCCTGCCCTACCCCCCACCCCCCGCCAAAGGTGGGGCCTGTTTCTGGTGGCCTTGTGGCCCAAAGTGCCCTGTGCTTCCCGACCTCTCACCTGCCAGTTTCCTCTTATGTCTTTGGTTGGAGCCAAAGAAACTACTTCCCACACCCACAGTCCTGGCTAGCCTGTCCCCTTCCCTGTGCTGTGGTCCCTGTTCTCTGACTTGCCGCTCTCTCCCCACACCCCAGCTGGCTGCCCGTGGTGCGCTTCATTGAGGAGCAATTTGAGCAGTATCTTCGGGATGAGAGTGGCCTGAACAGGAAGAACATCCAGGATTCCCGTGTCCACTGCTGCCTCTACTTCATCTCACCCTTTGGCCGGGGGTCCGAGGGGCACCCTGGGGAGTTGGGACATTTGGGGAGGGCTGGAGGGGGAGTGTCTCTGTGCCCTGAAACTGAGCCCTGACCAATCCCTGGGTGCAGGCTCCGGCCCCTAGATGTGGCCTTCCTCCGGGCGGTGCATGAGAAGGTCAACATCATCCCAGTCATTGGCAAAGCAGATGCCCTGATGCCTAAGGAAACACAGGCCCTCAAGCAGAAGGTGTGTGCGGTGGCCTCTGACATTTGGCCTCACATGAAGCCAAAAGTCATGATCAAAATCGAACTCAGCCTTGACTTCTTTGATCTTGGGGTAGCCCTTTTGGAGCGTGATGTGTCAGGCTAGACTGTGGAAGAAAGTTTCTGAGGAAGGTGGGTCATAAGCTGCCTAAGGAAGCCATGTCTCTGGAGGTTCAGAATAGAATCCCTGGGCTGGATGCTTGGCTAAGGCCTGTCTGAGGCCAGTGGTGTAGACATAATGACCAATATTATCCTTCTGGCCCCAGGATGCTGACTGCCCCACCCCCCCACCTTCCCACCCCCCTGTGTCTTCAGAGCCCTTTCCCACTGTTTCCACTTATGCCTCTCTCTCCTGATCTTTCAGTGCCTGCTCAGCTTCAAAACTTCCCATGCATCAGTCTTCCCATTAGGGTAACTCTCTCAGTTTTTCACCATCTACATCTCTGTCTCTCGTTGTTTGAGATTTTGTTTTCAGTCATCCCGTATGTCCATCTTTCACCATCTCTGTCTTTCATGTCTTCCTCTCTGTCTCTTCCACCCCGTGTCTGCATCTATATCTCACTGTCTCTGGTCATGCAATGTCTGTGGTTCACAGTCTCTGTGTTTCTCACCGTCTCTGCATCTGTCTCCTCCAAGATCCGGGAACAGTTGCAGGAGGAGGAGATCAATATCTACCAGTTCCCCGATTGTGACTCTGATGAGGATGAAGACTTCAAGAGGCAGGATGCGGAGATGAAGGTACAGAGGCAAAGGAGGAAGGGGCAGAGAAGCCAGGGAGGGTGGATGTGGAGGTGGGAGCTGAGAAAGAGGTTTCTGCCCAAAGGGGGCCAACGGTGATCGCTGACTCCTGCCCTCTAGGAAAGCATCCCTTTTGCTGTCGTCGGTTCCTGCGAAGTAGTGAGGGACGGCGGGACCCGACCGGTGAGGGGACGCTGCTACTCCTGGGGCACCGTGGAGGGTGAGTAAGGCCAGGAACGCATTCTGAGGCCAGCAGGGAGCCCAGGACGCCTCCGAGTCAACCGCACCCAACAAGTGAAGTTGGGGAGAGTTCTGGTCCCGGGGGTCCTAAAAGTCAAAAGAGGGGTCCTTGGGCAGCAGACCCGACCCAAGCCCCCCGACTCTTGCCGGTCCGCCCCCCAGTGGAGAACCCACATCACTGCGATTTCCTGAACCTGCGACGGATGCTAGTGCAGACACACCTGCAGGACCTGAAGGAGGTGACGCATGATCTGCTCTACGAGGGCTACCGGGCGCGCTGCCTACAGAGCCTGGCCCGGCCTGGGGCGCGTGATCGAGCCAGCCGTAGGTGAGAGCCAGAGCTGACTCCTAGGTGCTTCCAAGGCTCCGCGCTCACCATCCATGACCCCGGCCTTCACCTTCTAGACCTCTCTCCCGGAGCCTTTCTTTCCCTACCCACTTTGCTTATGACCCTAACCTGAAGGACATGGTCCCGCCAAACCCCAGGCCCTGCCTCGCGGCAGTGACTCACAACCACGGTTCTCGACTTTGATTCCTGCCCCTTTCCTCCACCCCCTAGCAAGCTCTCCCGCCAGAGCGCCACAGAGATCCCGCTGCCCATGCTGCCTCTGGCCGACACGGAGAAGTTGATCCGCGAGAAAGACGAAGAGGTGAGCAAGCACCTCTCTTTCCCCCAGATCAAGGCCCCAAATCCTCTTCGAAGTCCCTTTCTGGCCTTGCCCGCCCAGTCCCACTGCCTGCAATCTTGCCCCGCACAGCTGCGCCGCATGCAAGAGATGCTGGAGAAGATGCAGGCCCAGATGCAGCAGAACCAGGCTCAGGGCGAGCAGTCGGACGCTCTCTGAGACCCCCACCCGGACCCTACGTTACCTCGCCTCCGCCTTCAGTTCGTCTCTTGTCCAATCCTCGAGCCCTAGGCTGCCCGGCGCTTAATCCCGGAGCCCCAGCCTGTAAGGCCCGCCCTTGCAAGGGGTTAGCGGGCTAGCAGGTTCTCCCAATCCTCGAGTGTGTAGCCCCGCCTTTGGCTCCGCCCCGAGCCCGCCTTGGCTCCGCCCCGACCCCGCCTTGGCTCCGCCCCAATCCGCCTCGGCCCACCTAGCGAGCCAGAGCTTCCCTCCGATCCCCTAACTCTCCCAGCCCCTAACTCTCCCACCCCGCCCCACCTCACCCAAACTGCGACTTCAATAAAAACTGAATTTCCCCGAGGCCACGCAAGTCTTCTCTTTCCCGGCGGGAATAAGCGGCGGGCGTAGCGGGTGGAACCGTTCCACCCAGGCCTCTGGGCCACTATTTATTCATTCATTTGCTGGGCACTCGTTTCGTGCCAGCCGGTGTTCCAGCGCAGCCTCCCACCTGAGCCCTGCTCACAAAAACGCACTGAAGCCGTCGCGGATAAGAAACGAGACCAGTTTAATTTATTAGGAGTCAAGGTGGGGTGGTCGCACTGGCAGGAAGGCGTTGCCCAGCAGAGGCCTAAGAGGGTCCGCTACTCCTGGTCCTTGGCGTCGCCATGCGTGATGACGTAGCATATGTTCTTGTAGTCTACGTTGCCGCCCACGTCGGGGGGAAAGGCCGCCCACATATTCGTGATCTGGGGAAAAAACGCAGGGGTATCTCCAACCGGTTCCTTACGTTCCCCTTCCCCCAGCCCTCCGCTTCTCCTAGGCCCTTTCCCCACTCACCTCTTCGCGGGTGAAGCGGTCACACTGCGTGGTAAGCAGCTCCTCCAGGCTGGAGAGAGGTGACAGAGGTTGGGCTTCGTGATTCCTTTCCACTCCCTCCCACCTCATCCCCGTTGCCATTCCCAGTCTTGCCTTGAAAACCAGGGTTACTCTGGATTCCTCTTTGGTCTCCCAAACACTCTGGCCTCCCCCCTTTTGCCCTTCCCCCTGTGTGCTGTGAAAATTTAATCTCATCGCCACAGTCCTAATTTTTCCCTTATCTCTGGCAGTGCCTAACTCTTGGTAGGAATTTAAGGAGGCTTTCTGTGTGGGAGCAGCTGGAGGGTGTCACTTACAACTGCTTCTTGATGGTGCCCTTCCCCTCAGGGTCCAGGACCTTGAAGGCTCCAGTGATCACATCCTCAGGGTCGGCACCTGGGGGGGTCAGAGGGCACATGAAGCTGAAGGGTTGCTAAAGGGTCAGTCCCTGAAAGGTCTGGGGAGAGGCATCTGGGGGTTTGGACCCAGGACACTTCATTCACCTTTGAGCTTCTCCCCAAACATGGTCAGGAAGACAGTGAAGTTGATGGGCCCACTGGCTTCCTTCATCATGTCATCTAGCTCCTCATTCTTCACATTGAGACGCCCTGGAACAGGGTGGGGGAAGCATGGAGTGGAGTGGGGTCTAGGAGCCAGGGAATAATGCTTCCCATAAATTCACATCATCCCATCCATTTTTTATCTGGGTAGACTGAGGCCCAGGGTGGACCTGGCAGGGCTGGAACCTAAGGCTGCTGAATTCCCAGGACTCTGCAGCCTTGAATCTTTACAGGTGGAGTAGGCTCACCCATGGCTGCGAAGGTGTCCCGCAAGTCCTCCTTGTCGATAATGCCATCACGATTCTGGTCAATTACTGTGAAGGCCTGTGGAGGGCCAGGGTAGGGAGAGGTTAGGTCCCCCATGGCCAGGCTTCAGCATCCTTACTCTAGGCAGATCAGATTCTGAGATTCTGGCCCCCAGCCAGCCGTCCACTTCCACTCCAAGCAGGGAGGAGTACAAGGAATTCTAAACCCTTCCCCTCCCGCCAACAGGTGCACATTCCAGGGAGGGGTGGGGGGAGGGGTAGCAAGGCGAGTCTTTGGTCAGCCTTCAGTCTCCCTTCTCCCCGCCCTTACCTCCTTGAACTCCTGGATCTGGGTCTGATCGAACATGGAGAAGACATTGGAGCTTCCGCCCTCTGCCACTGCCTTTCTCCTGGCCTTCTTGGGTGCCTGAGGGATGAGGGTTGGGCAGAGGGGTTCATGGACCAATCCCTACTCCTCTCTAGAGGCGCTGGAATAGATTCAGACTTCTTTGAGTCCATTCTTCTAAAGCAACTTTTCTGGCTCTAGACTTCCCCTTCCTTATGCTGAGGAGACCTGCTGCAGTTGTACCCCTGAATTCCTCTGGGTAGCCCTCAAGTCCCCATCCTTCCGTCCTACCCAACAAGTGGAGTGTACCTCCCCTTCTCAGTGCCCTGACCCTGCCTCCTCTGAGTCCCAGACTTGCTGCGTGACCCTGATCACTCACTCACCTGAACCTCTACTTTCTCATTTATAAAATGGGAGTGGGAACACTTGTCTGGCTGGTCCCGGGGGTTTTAGGAAGATGGAGTGCAGGATGGCATGGAGCATGCTTTGAGAGGGACTGGGCTCCTGCGAGTGGAGTGTCTAGGCAGATTATCCTTGGTTGGATCCTCTAGGGCATCATTCTGTACATTCCCCATTAGTGATATCAAGAAAGGGAAGATTCATCTTTTTTCCTCTTGCCAGACTGGGAACCAGCTACTTTCTTTCAAAGGATGAGGCTGCCCTGAGGTCTGAGGGATCTGGGCAGGGGCTGGGGGATTCTCACTCACCATATCTTAGGTCTCCTGGGGGCCAGGCAGTGGCTCTGGCTGGAAAGGAGCAGAGAGTCAGCCTGGGGCGGTCCCTCTGGAGTTATATAGTCCTGCCCCAGGGAGTCATTAACATACCAGGGTAACCTTAGCCCTGTGGGTGCCCACCCCAGATACCAAAATAGCCCAGCTCAGGGCCTCTCCTTTCTTGGGCTGGCAACAGCTGGAGTCCAGGGAGGGAGGGAGGAGGGAGTGAGTCTTGGGATGCAGGTATCACTAGGACCTGGGCAGGAAGGGATGTTCTTTTTCCCCAAAGGAGGCTGGAATGTGCCAGAGTTCAGAGAAGGCCCAGGCTGAGACACAGGACTAGGAAAGAGATGCACCAGGCTCCTGTACCCCTGTGTGGGGTGGGCCCAGATTTAAACCCAGCAAATTTATTGAGTACCTACAGTGTGCCAGGCACTGGTCCATGCTTTGCAGGTGCACTTTGACAAACACAGTCCCCCCCACTGAGGAGTTCACAGTCAAGGGTATGTATATGTGGGGGTAGTGACAGAGGTTACAGGTGGGAGAGAGCTGCCTGGGGAAGATGAAGGATCAGGAAGTCTTCTACATCCCCTTCAAGAAGAGGGGGGATTTTTTGAGGAAAGATGTGGGGCATGGAATCACTAGGTATGAAGAGACTAGACAGCCTGGAGCAGAGAGCCTGCTCTGTGACCTTGGGCTTTGCGCTCCAACTCCCTGGGCCTTGGTTTCCCCCTCTATAAAATGGGGACATAATTCCCATCCCACAGAACTTCTGGATGTGAACAGTATTTGGAAACAGTTAGTGAAGTATAATCATTATTTTTATTTTTATTTTTTGGCTGCACCATATGGCTTGTGGGATCTTAGTTCCCCGACCAAGGATCAAATCCGGGCCCTTGGCAGTGAAAACCTGGAGTCCTAACCACTGGACTACCAGGGAATTCCCATAATCATTATAATTAATATTCAGGCCCTGCCTTGGTAGAACTTACAGTCTAGCTGTGGAGACAGGGTAAATGCAGAAAATGACAAACCAGCTGGTCAGGAGTACAGAAGTAGAGGGCACAGCAGCCCTATCTAGGAGTATGGGAATGACGTTATAAAGGCTGGTAGAAGTGAGTCAGGTGAAAGTGGAGGAACAGCCATGCTAAGTGGTGGGCACAGATGGGCAAAGGCCTGGCGAAGTGAAAGATCAGAAGTGTTCAGTTCGCCAGAATTGGGATGGGGCTCGAGCAGAGGATACAAGGGGCTGGACATCAGACACTGGAGGGTCTTCAAATGCCTTGCTGAGGACTGAGACCTTGGGAGCCTTGGAAAGGTTTGAAACAGGAGAAGGACATGGTCTAGTGTGAGTCTATAATCGCTTTTTTGGATACTGGTGTGAAAGTTGGAACAGGGGAGGGAAGTCAAGGACACCAAGAGGGAAGCTAATTGGTCACCTCCTCCTCGGTGGCTGGGATGGCCAATGGCCTCTCTCTCCAATCTGGGCTAGAACCAGCTAGGCTGACTGTGTGACTTTGAGGTACGCTCTCCCACCCCTCTGGGCCTCGGTGCCCCAGTCCATTCCGTACAGTGGAGGTCTGTGGAAATTGTGGGTGAAGAAGCCCCAGGAGGCCCATGGTTGGCAAGGACACCCGTGTCTCCTCCTCCTCCTGTTCCCTCTCCTCCTCCTCCTGTTCCCTCTAGGACCTGATGTCCTAAGGAAGTCTCCTCCTCCCCTCCCCCTCCTCCAGCCTCATACCAATGCCTCTAAGACATTTGCTTTTCTGGTCACTGGGGTCCAGGCACCTGTTGTCTCTAAGAAGAGAGACAGAGCCACCCTAAACTTAGCAGCTGCCCTTGGCCTCCTGCACTGGCCCCTCCCTGCCTCAGTCAACAGCTGCCTCACCTTATATGGTTACCATGGGGGTCCAGGCCCAGGGAGGAGCCCACTTATTACTGGGTTCTGGGAGGGGAGGAGAACTCCAAAGAGGGGGATGGGGGAAGTGCTTAGGAAGCTTGGGCCAAATGGAAAGTGGAGAAGTTGAGGAGGAGGAGATCGGGAGTGGCATATCTCAGACACTGGTTCACAGGATCTGAGTCTGAGCTGGGAGTAAGGAGCCTCAGAGAACTCAGCAACCAAGTAACTGGGAAGCTGGGAGCTAGGCCTGACTGAAATTTCAGGATGGTGGACTTTGTATGGAAATTGGAGCCCTCCTCGTGCTGAATCCTGAATCCTGGACCTCAGGGGAATGAGAGCCAGAGAGAGAAGGGGCTGGTAAAGTCAGGGCTTTGTGTTTGTGGTCTAGGGTAGCCTGGAGGGCTCATGAGATTGGAGTCTGATTTCTTAGCAGAGAATGAGGAGCACAGAGGGGTGTATCAATGAGGAGAGAGGAGTTGATGGAATGGGTCCTGGATCCCCAAAAGAACACAGATATGGGAATTCATGGTATTGGGAAATCATGATTTGGGGTCTGGGATCCCCACTAGAATGGAGGGGGCACTCAGAGGATGAGTTCCAAGGAACTGGAGCCCAGATCCTGGGGAAGAGCTCAGATAGAAGGGGCTGAGGAGAGGGACTTGGGGATTGGGATACCCACAGGAAATGGTGGATCCAGAGAGATGAGTCACTTATAGGATTTTGGGGCTCTGGTTATAGTCGCCTGGGATTTGCGGGCTGGAATGAGAATTAGAGGCTGAGTGAAGGGCAAGAGTACCTGATCAGAGCACTGGATCAAGTGCCCTGTGGTGGGCTTGGGAGCTGAATAGAGAATGGGACCCACGAGAGGACTCAGGCAGGGCAGCGTGGCGCTCTTATTGGCTAACGGTTGCACCCATGCCCTCGGTCCCCGCCCCCTCTCCGCGCTGTCCCCAACTGTCACCCCCACCTCCCGCGCTTGTCTCCGGTTGTCACCGACATCCCTGGCTTGGCACTGCCTGCTGGCAGCACCCCTTCCCTTTGGATGCTGCATTGGCTGAGACAGCTGTCTATCTTCCTCCTTTTGCTAAAGTGAGAGAATGCATTCATTGGCTGACGAGGCAAATTAATCGCAAATTTGACCCGCCCCTCCCAGCTGTCATTTCTTCCTGACCTTCTCGGGAGACCCAAAGAATCCCTCAGCTCCTATCGACTGCGGATGCTGTCTGTCACCGCCCAAATAGACGTCACTGTCTGTCAATTTGACCTCCGCCTACTCCCCTTTTCATTGGCTCCCTTTTAACCATTCCTATTAGGCAGGCCCGCCTCTTCTCGCACAGCACCCGCCTCCTTCTACGGTCTTTCACTCTTCAGCCATCTTTATTGGCCAGTAGGTTCATCTTCCTGCTTTTCTATTAGTTTCTCCCCCGTCCCGCCTCCTCCTGCCTTCACTCGCCCTCTCATTGGTTTTATAACCTCCGCCTTGTCTGTTTCTTCTTCCCAAATTACCCACCCCTTTCCCGCCTCCAGCCCCACCCACATTTCCAACGATTGGCAGAAACCCAGTTCTCTCTCCTATTATTCGTCCAAGCCCTCTGACGAGGCGGGAGAAAAAAGGAGCGCGATGGGGCCGCCCGCGCGCAGGCGTGAAGCGCCGAAACGCTGGCCTCTTGGCCGGCACCGGGGCTTGTGCGCAGGCGCGAGGTGGGCCGCTCGCCCGAAGCGGGAGGGAGGGGGTGGCGGCGAGAGTGCGAAAGAGGGGAGAGGGCGCGAGC
>NW_020173198.1:1574872-1624739 GCF_003031525.2 Neophocaena asiaeorientalis asiaeorientalis
CCGTCATGGCGCCCCCGCGGCCCCGTCGCCGCCGCCCCGCGGCTCCCGGGCCGGGCCCGTCGTGGTGGTAGCTCCGGGGCCGCCAGTGACCACGGCCACTTCGGCCCCGGTCACCCTGGTGGCCCCCGGGGAGGCGCGGCCCGCATGGGTACCGGGTCCAACCCAGACCTCGGACTCGGCCCTGGCCCCCGCCCCGACAGTCGCCGGCAGCACGGAGGTGGGGCTGACCCTGGAGGCCTCACCCAAAGCCCTGAGGGCGCAGGTCTCCGACCCAGAGCCCTTGGTGCCTGAGGCTGTGGCAGGAGCCGAGAGGTCCATGGCTCTGGCCCCAGGGGCAGACTCTCCGAAGACGGAGGAGGCCAGAACCTCACCCGATCCTGGGCCAGGTACCCTCACCGGGACCTGCACCAGGACCCCTTCAAGAACGGCTCCTGGGGCCCTGATCGCCAAACCCCCGCTTGCCCCCAAGCCGGGAACCACTGTGGCCTCAGGAGTGACTGCACGGGTTGCAGCAGTGACAGCAGGACAGGTGACAAGTGGACATGGAGCTGCAGCATCAGCATCAACAGGACAGGCACCAGAGGACCCCTCAGGGTCTGGCACAGGCCCTTCAGGGACATGTGAGGCCCTGGTAGCTGTCGTGACGGTGACCCCAGCTCTGGAGCCTGCTGAAAACTCTCAGGACCTAGGCTCCACGTCCAGCCTGGGACCTGGAATCTCTGGGCCTCGAGGGCAGGCTCCAGACACTCTGAGCTACTTGGACTCCGTGAGCCTCATGTCTGGGACCTTAGAGTCCTTGGCGGATGATGTGAGCTCCATGGGCTCAGACTCGGAGATAAATGGGCTGGCCCTGCGCAAGACGGACAAGTACGGCTTCCTTGGGGGCAGCCAGTATTCGGGCAGCCTGTGAGTACCCAGTGGGCACCCAGCGGGCCTGCTTCATGGAAGTAGAGGTTGCAGGGTGGGGGGGATGATACACCTTGCCCACGCTCTCGCTGCCCATCCTCCTCTGAGGATCCACGGGGTGATTAGTGGGAATGGGAATGCTTAACAATCCTTATCATGCCTAGAGTTTCCTGAGGTTTCTGTGGCACCAGCGTGTTAGGGTTTGAGACCAGATGTCGGGAGTCCTGGGTTTGAGCCTAAGCCTTGCCTTTGGTGTGTGTGTGCCCTTGAGTTAGTGCCTTCCACATTTGAGTTAGTGCTTCACTTTCCTCCTCTGTGAAGTGAAAGGTTGAATGAGATTGTACCTCAGGTTGTCCCAGCTCCTTGGTGGGAAACTCCAGCTACAGGTCAGATATTCTGGAGAGTTGGCTGGACAGGGGTTCTGGTAGAGATCTTTGGTTCCTTAGGGAGAAAGTCTGGAGGGATGCAGGCAGCTCCCTTCCCCCATAGCCTTAGGTCTGATGTGGTGGTGAGGTGGGGAAGTCTGTTTGATGGAGGAGAGACTCTGAAGGTAGGGCCCGTCTGTGAAACAGAAGAGCAGTCTTGTGTTTTCACTGAAGGAAAGGGGGTGGAGGAGGCCTCTTCCCCATTTCCTCATCTCCCCAGCTGGGCTTACTCTTTCCTAGTTCCCTCCAGGGGCCTGAGTCACTTCTGAGGTGGGGGTGTGATTGCTTCTGACTTCTTCCTTCCCTCTCTTTGGATCATTGTTCCTGTACCCCTTTAACCTGCTGGTCAGTTCAGTTTACAGCACTGCCTGAGAACCGCCAGTGCCAGGCCCTGTGCTGGGTACTAAGGATAAAATAATCATTTCAAGGTGCTCATCATCTAGAGGAGAGACAAATACTTAAACAGTTGGTTTCAATATAATACGTTAGGTTTAGCCTGGAGATCATCACAGGGTTTTGTGAGCAGCTAGGGAAGGGATCTTTTGCCCAGTCTGGGAATTCAGCTGGACTGATCTGAATTGTGAAGAATGAGTAGGATTTAGTCATGGCTGTGCGTGTTGGGGTGAGGGGGACCTGCCTGGTGTTGGGGGAAGCCCTGTGGGAGGGATTGTAATCCAACAAAAAAATCAGAAAATCTTTGAGTACCAACATTCTCGGTCCTGTGTGGGGAGGGCAACTTAAGTTTGACCCTGGTGCTTTCCCATGCGTGAGGGATGCATTGCTGTACCTAATTTATAGATGAAGAAACAGGATTAGAGCAGTTGAGTGACTTGCCCCACTCAAACAATTTGGATCTGAGTGACCAATGGCACTCTCCTCAGTACTCTGCTGCCCTGAGGAACTTGGATTGAATTGGGTTTTAGTGAGCCCCTCTTGTGTACCAGGCATGGTGCGGGGTGCTAATTCTCTGCTTTTTTTTTTTTTTTTTTTGCGGTACGCGGGCCTCTCACTGTTGTGGCCTCTCCCGTTGCGGAGCACAGGCTCCGGACGCGCAGGCCCAGCTGGCATGGCTCACGGGCCCAGCCGCTCCGCGGCACGTGGGATCCTCCCGGACCGGGGCACGAACCCGCGTCCCCTGCATCGGCAGGCAGACTCTCAACCACTGCGCCACCAGGGAAGCCCTAATCCTCTGCTTTTAATTTTGTCCCTCTAAAATCCATCTTCCATGCTGGCAGAATCAACTTCTGAGGCAAGGCTGACTGTGGCACACGTTACCTTAAAAGCTGTTAGCAGCTCAGCACTGTCCACAGGATAAAGTGCAAGCGCTTTAGCCTGCGCACAGGCTCCTTATGTTCTGGCTCTGCCAGCCTCTCTGGTCTTCTTTTCCACCGCCTTCTCACCATGCACTGTGTGCTGTGGTCCTGTTGAAGTGATTGTAGTCTTTCTCCCTTCATACTCAGGCTGTACCATCAGCCAGGAATGCCCTTCTCCCGGTCCTTCCCTGCCATGTTCTACTCAGTCCTTCATGGCTTACCTCAAGATGTCCCTTCCTCCAGGAAACCTTCCCTGATATCCATTGCCCCTACTCCGATTAGGTACCTCTTCTGTGCATCTTTGTAATTGCATTTCCCTCACATATTGCAATTATCTCCCCTGCTAGCTTGTGACCTTTTGAGGGCAGGAAAGGTATCTTACTCTTCCTGGCCCTTAGTAGAGTTTGGAATTGCCTTATGATAGAGATGAATGAGAAATCACCTTTTTTTTTTTCTTGGCGGTACGTGGGCCTCTCACTGTTGTGGCCTCTCCCGTTGCAGAGCACAGGCTCCAGACGCGCAGGCTCAGCGGCCGTGGCTCACGGGCCCAGCTGCTCCGCGGCATGTGGGATCCTCCCGGACTGGGGCACGAACCCGTGTCCCCTGCATCGGCAGGCGGACTCTTAACCACTGCGCCACCAGGGAAGCCTGAGAAATCACCTTTTAGTTTAAGGAGTTTCTGGGACAAAAGAAACTAACTTTAAACCTCCCATTTAACAGTCCTTTGTATACAGTTTCTCAATAGTCCTCTCATAACTTTGTGATGTAGGTGGTGGCCTTCCTTTTTACATTTATAAGGAAGAGACTTAGGTTATCACTTGCCAAGACTCCCCAACTTGTAAGGGACAACTGGGCTTTGAGCTCAGGTCTATCTGGAAACCCAAGCTCTTTCTTCCATTCCACTCACCTGGTACTGGCTCCTACAACTAACTGTTTCAAGACTGATGGGGTATCTTGAGTGCGAAGCTCTGACAGAACAGTGAGCAAACAGTGCAAGGAGAGCTTCGTTTGCTTGGGAATGTGGGGTGATTTCAGGGAGGAGGAGGTAGCGGAAATTGCAGATGGTGCAAGGGATCTTGAGTCTTGTAGAAGGAAACTCAGACAGTTGCTTCTAAGGGGACAGGGAAGTATGTTTGTTATATATTTTATTTTATGGATAATAACTGCTGTTACTTAGTCGCTGCTATGTGTTATCTCATATAACCTCTTAGGTAGGTACTATTTTTCTCTCCATCTTACACATGAGGAAATTGAGGCTTAGAGAGTGACTTGCCCAAGGCCACACAGTGAATAGGTGGCAAACCTAGAACTTGGATCCAGGTCTAACGCAAAGTGTAGCTTTTCAGTATTCCGTGCTCTTTCCCCAGACTTGTATGTGTCTTAAGTGGGATTTGAACACAGCCTCTGTATAGCGATCCAACATGAGAATGTGATCTCTGTTCAGAGATTCCAAGGAAATTCCATTTAGTGTGGTGAACTAGGACCTTGGATGGACAGAATGACCAGACATCCTAATGTTTGGTATTGGTAGCTCACAAAATGCTTTTATGGTCTGATCTCTCATTTTTGAGCTTGGGGAAGTGGCTTGCCTCAGTTCCCCCAGCAATCTAGATTTTTATACTACTGCTACTGACCTCTTCCATACTCCCCATATCCTCAGAGAGAGCTCCATTCCTGTGGATGTGGCTCGGCAGCGGGAGCTCAAATGGCTGGAGATGTTCAGTCACTGGGATAAGTGGCTGTCACGGCGTTTCCAGAAGGTTTGAGAAGGCTGTGGTGGGCAGGGCAATGGACATGGTGGGGGTGGGGAGGACAGGGTGGGCCTATGTGCTCTTGGGAAGCCCAGGAACCTGATAGTATTTGCTCTCCGGACCATGTTGGGGGTAGGTGGTACTTGGGCCTTGGGGGAGGAGTAGCTTTAAAGATAGAAGGCCAGGCAGGGTCCAGTGGAGTGAAGCCTATGGGATGTGGGACAAGTGTCCCAGGGAGCCCAAGGACTGCTGGGGAAAGCTTGGAGGCTGTGCCTGCCACTGAAGCTGTTCCCCTGCCTGCCACTCTGCCTTAGGTGAAGCTGCGCTGCCGGAAGGGGATCCCATCCTCCCTCAGAGCCAAGGCCTGGCAGTACTTGTCCAATAGCAAGGAACTCCTGGAGCAGAACCCGGGCAAGTTTGAGGTGCGCACAGCTCCAGGGTGTGGGGACGTGTGACAGTGTCTGTGTGAAGGGTATCATCAGTTCCCCCAGATCCTGAGATAATTTCAGCTGTTCCACTGCAGGAGCTGGAACGGGCTCCTGGGGACCCTAAGTGGCTGGATGTGATTGAGAAGGACCTGCACCGTCAGTTCCCTTTCCATGAGATGTTTGCTGCTCGAGGCGGGCATGGGTAAGGCGACCTGACTATGTGAGTCAGTGGTGGATACAGGGCTGGGTTGAAAGCAGTCTTGCCTTCCAGAACTTCTACAGGAGTGGTCCTTAATGGATTGAATGTCTTTCCATGTTGAAGGAAGGCTCCTGGGAGAGAGACTGTGATTCAGGGTGATGGGGGTGGGGTGGGGTGCTGGTGAGGGGAAGGGGAGGCACATCAAGGGCTCATTGAAGAGGTTGCATTTGAACTAGATTTTAAAGGATAGATGGGAGCAGAGCAAGGGGCAGGTTTTTCCTGGCTTGGGGGTTATGTAAGCTGTGTCTGGGCAGTGGGGTTGGGTAGAGCTGAGGCTGGAAGAGCAATTAAGGGCCCTTAAATGCTGTGCCCAGGCCCTTCGATCTTTGTTCTGTTTGCCCGGCTTCCTCACGAAGGCTATAGATCGCTTCCTAGTAGTGTGCGATGTTTTTAGGTGGTTCTCAGCTCCTTGTGGGAGCATGTGGATGGACATTTAACAGTAAGTTCATCCTTTCAGCAAATATTAGTCAAGCGTCTGCTATCTGCCAGGTACTGTTTTAGCTACAGATGACAGCTGCCCCCTCAGGGCTTATATTTTATTAAGGATAGACAATAAATAAAAGAATGAAAGTATGTTATATGTACAGTGGTGGTAAATAGAAGAGTTTAAAGCAAGAAAGGGGAAAAGAGAATGTGAGCCGAGATTTGGTTACAAGTGACCTGATCTGACTTGTGTTTTAAAAAGATCATTCTGGGACTTCCCTGGCCGTCTAGTGGTTAAGACTCTGTGCTTCCACTGCGGGGGGCATGGGTTTGATCCCTGGTCGGGGAGCTAAGATCCCACATGCTGCGCAGCACGGCTAGAAGAAAAAAAAAAGGATCATTTCTGGCTGCTGTGCTGACAATAGACTATAGGAGACAAGGGCAGAAGCAGAGAGACCAGGTAGACTATTTCCATAATCCAGGAAAGAGATGATGATAGATAGAACAGGATGGTAGCCGTGAAACTGGATATATTTTGAAGGTAAAGCCAAAAGAATTTGCCAGTGGATTAGATGTGGAGAGAGAGAGAGAGAGAGAGAGTGAGTGTGTGTGTGTGTGTGTGTGTGTGTGTGTGTGAGAGAGAGAGAGAGAGAGAGAGAGAGAGAGAGAGAGAGAGTAGTTAAGGAAGACTCTCAAGGTTTTTGGTCTTAGAAACTAGAATGAATGGAGTTGCAATATACTGATATGGATGGAAAAACTGGGGGGAACGTAGGCTTGAAGGGTATATCAGGAGCTCATTTTTGGAATGTGAAGTTTGAAATACTCACTGGATATCCAGATGGAGATGCCAAGTAAGCTGGATGTACAGTGGACACAACATCCAGGGCGAGGTTTAAACTGGAGACAGATTGGAAATTGAGAGTTGTCAGGCTCTACACGGGACCAGATCTCACCCATGGGACTAGATGAGGTCATCAAGGCAGCAAGTGTAGATACGAAAGGAAGCTGTTCAAAGATTGAGCCCTGCAGCTCCAACATTTCAAGAATGGGAAGATGAGAAAGAACCTGTAAAGGAGCCTGGAAGAAGCTGGTGAGGTATAACGAGAACCAGGAGAGTGTGATTCCTGGAAGCAAAGTGAAGAGGGGTTTCGGGATCAGCTGTATGAAATGCTGCTGACGGGTCAAGTAAAGTGAAGTCTGCAAATCGACCTCTGGATTTAGCAATGTGGAGGTCATTGGTGACCTTGATAAAAGCAGTTTTGTGTGGAGCAGTGGGCTAAAGCCTGACTGGAGGATGGGAGGAAAGAACTTGAAGATAGCAAGTCTGTACTCTAGGTGGGTTTGGCTGAATAGGTAGGAAAGAAACGGTGTGGTATTCAGAGGGGAAGGCTGGGTAGAGAGAGGTTTTTGTTTGTTTTTTGGCCATGCCCTGTGGCATGCGGGGTCTTATTTTCCCGACCAGGGCTCGAACCCGCACCCCCTGCAGTGGAAGCATGGAGTCTTAACCATTGGGCTGCCAGGGAAGTCACAAGAGGTGTTTTTTTTTTTTTTAAGCTAGAAGAAATGACATGTTGGTATGCCAGCCTCTGTAGTTAGAGAAAAATGGATGACGCACAAACAATGGGAAGGTTGCTGGAGGGGTGGCCTGTGTAGGCGAGAGGGGATGGGACCCAGTGTCCAAGTGGAAAGGCTGTGGTTGGCCAGGATCACCGATAGTTCACCCATAGCAACAGGGGAGAAGGCAGGGGCACAGAAGCAGGCAGGTGGGTGAATGTAGCATGGGAGCTTAGGGAAGTTACATGTTTATTTTAATATATATTAGATGAAATAACTAGTATATCAAACCTGTCATTTCATGGACGTTATTACAAAGTGGAGAAAAAATAATAGTGGGGTGGTGTGCAGATAAAGCACAAATGAAGATCACACTCCAGTGACTGAATTTTGAGAAACACTATGTAAGCAGTGGTTAGGAGTGTGTGACTGGAGGCAGGGAGAGGATCTGGGAGGTTATTACATCGTCCTGGTTAAGAGATGAAGGTCTGAGCTGCTCAGTGGCTGTGGCGGTGGAGAGAGGGGATAGACATGAATAAAATTCAGAAGGTAGTGTTGATACGACTTGATAATTAGCTGTGGGGAGTGATGGAAGGCTCGCTGTTTTCTGATGTGGGGCTGAGGGGATGGGATTCCCACACACAGCGATGGGGCACCCTCAGGGAAGAGGAACAGATCTAGGGCAGAGAGTTTATTCTTTTGGATGCAGAGACAAGGGGAAGGTCTGAGGCACAGCTGGCTTCCCAAGCCTACACCGAGAACCAGGGCTCTGCCCGGGGGGACTGATGAAATCCAGACAGATAAGGCAGGGCCTGCCCTGGGAGAGTGCCTGCTCTGGGGCAGTAAAAGCATTCAGACAGTGCCAGAGGAGGGCTGTTGCTGTTGAAAAGCTTCCTGAAGAAGATGACCTTGAAGGTTTACGGGATGGGAGCAGACAGAGAGAGAGCACAGCCCGTGTGGGGACACGGGTGGGGAGCACGTGGGTGTGCAGGCAAGGGCGGAAGCCTAGAGCCTGGAACAAAGCTTAGGTTACGGTCTGAGTCTTTGGCTTAAGCTTGACAGGCAGGATTAGGAAGGTGGATAGAGGTTGTGGTGGTAAAGCTCTGGGGTTGATCTGCCATGGGATATAGGGGGGCTCTGGGGGGGGGGGGCGGGTTAGTTTGGGGGCGAGAGCTCCCAACTCCTGTGACTTTCCTCATGGTCTTTCCCCATACCCACAGGCAACAGGACCTGTATCGAATCCTGAAGGCCTACACTATCTACCGGCCTGACGAGGGCTACTGCCAGGCCCAGGCCCCCGTGGCCGCAGTGCTGCTCATGCACATGCCTGCTGAGGTCAGCAGACGCTGGGCCTGGGTGGGGAAGGGCTGGGAGGATCTTGGCCTACAGTGGTGATGGGGGAGCTCCCTCCTCCCTGTTTCTCAGGCCCCCTCCCTCCCTCCTTGTTCTTGCCCTTCTCAGCAAGCCTTTTGGTGCCTGGTGCAGATCTGCGACAAGTACCTCCCCGGATACTATAGTGCAGGGCTGGTGAGTGTCTGGAGGCTGGGTGCAACTGGGGCTGTGACTTTTCCCCAAGACTGCAGGGTGGTCCTTGTCCTGCCCCACGCTGTACCATTCTGTCCTTCTGTTCTGGGCCTCCTACTGAGGTGAGGATCCCACTTCGTGGATGGGTACTGACTACCAGGGCCGGTTCTATCCTGAGGGTCCACAGCAGGCCTCTTCTCCTGGTTTGTCCCACTTCCAGGAGGCCATTCAACTGGATGGAGAAATCTTTTTTGCGCTGTTGCGCCGGGCCTCCCCGCTGGCACATCGGCACCTGCGACGGCAGCGCATTGACCCCGTGCTGTACATGACGGAATGGTTCATGTGCATCTTTGCCCGCACCCTTCCCTGGGCTTCAGTGCTACGTGTCTGGGATATGTTCTTCTGTGAAGGTACTTCTGTAGCCATTTCAGGCCATGACGGGGCTGCAGTTTCCATGGTGGCTGCCAGAGGGTGGCCTGCTGACATAAGGCTTCACTGGAAGATGTCTTGGGGCTGGAGAAGCCGAGGCCTGATCTTGTTGGCTCTGCCACCAGCCCACAGCTTGCTTTACCTCCCAGGAACCTAAAACCCATGGCAGCTTGTTTCCCTTCTTGGGGCCTCAGTTTCTTCATTTGTAAGGTTGGCAGCAGACAGGGATGGGGGCTGTAAGTCCCTCCTAAATGGGACAGGCTGAGATCCTGGGCTGATCATCCAGCCTCTCTTCCTTGGACCCTGCAGGCGTCAAGATCATCTTCCGGGTGGCCCTGGTGCTGCTGCGGCACACGCTGGGCTCTGTGGAGAAGCTGCGCTCCTGCCAAGGCATGTATGAAACCATGGAGCAGCTGCGCAATCTGCCCCAACAGTGCATGCAGGAGGACTTCCTGGTGCATGAGGTAGGTCCTAGCCTTGGCATACCTCACACCTGCTTTGGCCCATCCCCATCCCCAATCTTATTACGGTATCTGTTTCTTCTCCGTCTAGGTGACCAACCTCCCAGTGACAGAAGCACTGATTGAACGAGAGAACTCGGCCCAGCTCAAGAAGTGGCGGGAAACCCGGGGCGAGCTGCAGTATCGGCCCTCACGGAGACTACACGGTTCCCGGGCGATCCATGAGGAGCGTCGGCGGCAGCAGCCACCCCTGGGCCCCTCCTCCAGCCTCCTCAGCCTCCCTGGCCTCAAGAGCCGAGGCTCTCGGGCAGCTGGAGGGGCCCCCTCTCCACCCGCTCCTGTCCGCAGGGCCAGTGCTGGGCCTGCCCCAGGGCCTCTGGTCACCGCTGAGGGACTGCATCCATCCCTTCCTTCGCCTACTGGCAACAGCACCCCACTGGCTCCCAGCAAGGAGGCCCGGAGGCAGGAGAAGGAGCGGCAGAAACAGGAAAAGGAACGCGAGAAGGAGCGGCAGAAGCAGGAGAAGGAGCGGCAG
This sequence comes from Neophocaena asiaeorientalis asiaeorientalis, assembly GCF_003031525.2. Classification (NCBI taxonomy): domain Eukaryota; kingdom Metazoa; phylum Chordata; class Mammalia; order Artiodactyla; family Phocoenidae; genus Neophocaena; species Neophocaena asiaeorientalis. Next base: position 1,584,881 of record NW_020173198.1, read on the forward strand.
AAGCAGGAGAAGAAGGCTCAGGGCAGGAAGCTCTCGCTGCGTCGGAAGGCAGATGGACCCCCCGCCCCCCAGGATGGCGGGGACAGGTCCTCAGCATCAGAGGCCCGGCAGGATGCTTACTTCTGACCTCTGCCCTGGGGCTGGACTGCAGGGCCCTCTCTTCTTCCCTCAGCCAAGAGCAGGCCTTGGCCTGGGGTGCTGCTCCCGGCCCCCTTGGCAGGCTGTCCCTCCTTCTGAGGAAAGTGGCTTGATTCCCCGTCTCCTTGCCAGCTGCTGATCCCTACACGGCCAGGACAGTCAGAGTACGTGGGGCAGCTGCATTTCCCTGGGGCAGCAGCGAACAAGTCTGGAGCCCTCACCTCCAGTTAGGCCCAGCTGGGGTCTCTGTCACTCCTGCCCCGATTCCCTCTGGGATCCCTTCCCAGGTGCTGTCCTGATTGGCCTTTTGACTTGGCAATGGGAGTCAGTGGTTTTCAGATTCTTACACTCCAGTCACTCCTCTTACCCATGAAGTGGAGCTGGGTTCCTTTTCCCTTCTTCAGTCCTGCCTGTCTCCCCCCACTTCCTGGCGGGGGGCCCAGGCTCTTCGTGTTCTCCTTCTGGACATCTCTGTGTTGTAATTATGTACGGAGGACCCGGTTGGCCCAGGGTGGGGGTGTTCACTCTCTTCTGTCCTTTGGTTTTCCTCCACCATGTTCTTGCACGCTGGTTTATTTAAGGGGACATGCACTGGAGCAGGAAATGTCCCCCACTTCCCCACCACCACCCTCCTTGCTCTCCTTCCTCTTCACCTACCTTTCTCTGTATTCTCAGGCCTCCCCTGCTTTGTCTCACCAGGGCTCCCACCTTTCACCTTGTTCCCTTCCAACCCTCCAGCCCCTACCTGGGTAAGGGGTCTTCCCTTGAGCTCCAGGGGGTGAAACCCAATGTTTACATTTTCTTCTGTCTCTGCCCCCACCCTGTGCGGCGCTTTGAGGAACCGGAAAAGAACCTGCTGTTGTACCTGGGCCTGTCTCCTGCATTGTTATTTGATGAAGGGGGTTAGAATAAGGACAAGGAGGGAGGAAGTGACGGACGGAACTAGTCAGGATCTGGGTGTCTCTTGAAGCAATCGGCTGGTCTCCTGGTCTCGGCAGGTAGGTACCTTTTGGCCTTTGGTCTGTTAGTCACTCATCAACAGACAGTGGTTGAGCTCCCACTCCACCTCTGCCTGGGATCCGCTCCCTCCGTTGTCACTGGCCTCCTGGAGCTGTCTGTGCGCTGCCTGCAGCACCCGGATCTCCTTCCCAGAGTGCTCGTGCAACTCCTGCAAGCTGGAGAGGGTACTGCCCTCTCTGTACTGTGGGGAGCCACAGTCCTCTGGGGGTGAGCTGGTCTCTTGTCCAGCTGCCTGGCACAGCTCCTGGTGCTGGGCCTCCAGAGAGCATAGCAGCACAGCCAGGCTCCCAGCTTCTCCTGATTTTCTGCTGCCGGCTTGTAGGCCTGCTCACCTTCTACCCGTGGGGTCAGGATGGTAAAGGCATAGGGTTCTGTGGCCCCAACGCGTGGCTTCACTGGCAGTTCTCTAACAGGATGGGGCTCAGGGGTGTGTGGGTCAGCCTGGTACCAGTTCCAGGTAGAAGAGGTTTCCCCGGAGGATGAACCAGCGGTGCTGGTAGCTGGTATTTCTGGTCCCCTTCTTTAGCAGGATGCCCTCCCGGTCCAGAGCCTGTGTTCTGTAGCCACGGAAGAAACTGAGCACGGGCTTGTGGTGCAGTTTCATGGTAGTCCATTCTGGGAGGAAAACCTTAGGGGCAGGAGAAAGGAGGGGTGGACCATCTGGTATCCTAGGGACCCCAGCTGCCCCCAGTGCCCTCCTCTCTGGCTCCAGTAGGCTCTTTCTGGGCCCAGCCTTGGCCTACTGGGATTCAGACTCTGAGTATCCTCAAGAGGTAGAGGTCTTATACCCTGAGCACTGGGACCTACTCCCACTTTCCAACCCCAGCTCTGCCCCTTGGGACAGAGTACAAAACCTGGGCAGGGGCTGCTGGGCTGGGGTCCTGTTTTGGCGGGGGTGGGGGGCACGGGTATCCACTACTGCCCTTTTCCAGGCGTACCTGAGATGAGGGCACAAGGGACCTCTGGCCTCGGTACTGGGCACAGGTGCCACTGCCACCTCTCCTATTATGGCTCTTCCCACCTCAGAAACCAGGAAATTGCCCAGGTGGTAGGCGTGGGGTAAATGACTTCCCCTGGGTCCTAAAAGGAGCTGGGCTGGGAAAGTGCCCCAGGAGAACCGAGCAACCCCTCTGGGACAAGAGCGAGGCCGCACCTCGAGCTAGGAGAGGGCGGACAACGGAACGCTGAGCGTAGGAAGGCAGGATTTCTAATGAGATGATGAAAGGCGCAGAGCCAGCCCTGGAGAAAACGAGACTCAACCGGGGAAAGGGAAACAAGGGCAGGGACCCAGCGGCCCTGCTGGGACTTTGCCCCTCCATCGTGACTCTGGGCGCCCCTTTAGGTAAAGCGCGCTCCGCTTTCTCCCCAGAGCCTCTACTGCTGTAGGAGGGAATCGAGACCACTTCCGTCCATCCCTCTCGTCCGATCAGGGTCTAGGCGTTCATACGCCCCCTCTGCTCGCCATCGTCGCCCCACACGTCTCACGTCACTTCTGGGAGGGGGTGTCTTTCCCCGCTCAGCGCGTACTTCCGCCCTCTCCTTCAGTTAGTCCTCTAGCACGAGTGAAGCCACTTCCGGCCTTCCCTGGCGCCTTCCGCAGTTCTCTTCCGGGTGGTGGCGGGCGGGTGACCCGGATGTAGCCCTGGCGAAAACCAGTCTCCCTGAATTCCCCCGCCTTTCCTGGGTCTTTAGGTGAGCGCGCGCCGGCGGGATTGCTGGAGTCCTCATGGCTCTGCCGCCTCTCTGATTTGTACACAGCTCAGGACAGTTGGGGGTCACCCCACGGAGTCGGGAGTTCGGCGCAGGGAGGAGCGGGGCTGCCAGGGTGCCAGGTCCTGGGTTCGCCGAGGCCCCGCGGGCTGCGAGGAAGCTGGAGGTGGTTGAGCGGGTGTCTGCTCGCGGAGCAACGTCGCGCCCAGGACTGCGGCGGCCGGGAATGGTGGTGGTCACGCGGGGGAGCCCGTCTCAAGGGGGGGGTGCCCGTGGGGAGCCCCTCCGCGCGTCCACCTCTCCGTCCCCGCTCCAGCAGCTCTTTCGGATGCCAGACCAAGTCCTGGGGGCCTCTTGGCTGCCAGCTCCCATTTCGGCCCCTGATTCTGTGCTCCCTCCCCTCCCAAACTGGATCCAGTACCGACTAAGGGAAAGATATGTTGTGCGGGAGACCCTCTCGCGGTGAGTATTCTCCTCACCCAGTTCCTTTAATCTGCACCCTTTTCCTCGGCTCAGCTTGAGAAAGGCTCCTCTGTCCAGTCATGCCAAAGAGGAAAGTGACCTTCCAAGGCGTGGGAGATGAGGATGATGAGGATGAAATCAGTCCCCCCAAGAAAAAGGTGAGGGGGCCGGGTTCCTGCATTCTGGGGAGGAGTAATGGGAAGAAAAAAAGCTAGAAGCCAGGAGAGAAATCTGGAGGGACAAAGAAAAGGTGGAAAGGGCTAGCTTTTCTATGTGCTCTGAGAAATGGGTTTGCAGGATTTTCAGTTTGAGTCTAGATCCTGGAGTATTTTGAGTAATAGCCAGTAACCTGCATCTCTCTCGATTTCTGACTGCTGCCCACAGTTGGTGGACCCTGTGGCTGGGGCAGGAGGTCCTGGGAGCCGCTTCAAAGGCAAACACTCTTTGGACAGCGATGAGGAGGATGATGATGAAGGGTCCAGCAAATATGACATCCTGGCCTCAGAAGATGTAGAAGGTGAGCTGTAGCCAAGAACAGACTTTCTGCTGGAGGACCAAGTAGGGGTTTCTGAGGTCACAGAGCACAGGAGGCTCCTGTCTCTTTTTTGCATTCCTAGCATGGGACGCCTGTGTCTTTGGTGCAGGTCAGGAAGCAGCCACACTCCCCAGTGAGGGAGGTGTGAGGATCACACCCTTCAACCTGCAGGAAGAGATGGAGGAAGGCCACTTTGATGCTGATGGCAACTATTTCCTGAACCGGGAAGCTCAGATCCGAGACAGCTGGCTGGACAACATTGATTGGGTGAGGCCCAGAGGCTGGCGTGGCTGAGCCTGGGCCTTGCTGGCAGTTTGTCAGAAACAAAACCCTCCCATTTTTACGTTGCAGGTAAAGATCAGGGAGCGGCCGCCCAATCAGCGGCCGCCGTCAGACTCAGAGGAGGAGGACAGCTTGGGCCAGACGCCAATGAGTGCCCAAGCCCTCCTGGAGGGCCTTCTGGAGCTGATGTTGCCCAGAGAGACAGTGGCTGGGGCACTGAGGCGCCTGGGAGCCCGAGGAGGAGGCAAAGGGGGCAGCAAGGGGCCTGGGCGGCCCAGTTCCCCCCAGCGCCTGGACCGGCTCTCCGGGTTGGCTGACCAGATGGTGGCTCGGGGCAACCTTGGAGTGTATCAGGAGACAAGGGAGCGATTGGCCATGCGGCTGAAGGGGTTGGGGTGCCAGACCCAGGGACCCCGTGACCCCACAGCCCCACCCTCCCTGGACATGTTTGCTGAGGAAGTGGCGGAGGGGGAGCTGGAGACCCCAACCCCTGCCCAGAGAGGAGGTAAGATTGAAGGGCAGAGGAGGGATGTTGTGGGCAGGGGCAGGCCCCTTGAGGTCCCGATGGCTCTGCTTGTTATTTTAGACACAGAGTCGCCCGGAGATGGTCTGGCCGATGTGATGTGGGAATATAAGTGGGAGAACACAGGGGATGCTGAGCTGTATGGACCATTCTCCAGCACCCAGATGCAGGTAAAATCCTTTCTTCTTCACTTTGCCTCTTCTCTCCCTCCCCTCACCCCATTAGTCCTCCCCCAGCTCTGCCCTCTCTTCTTGCAGACCTGGGTGAATGAAGGCTATTTCCCGGACGGTGTGTATTGCCGGAAGCTGGACACCCCCGGCGGACAGTTCTACAATTCCAAACGGATTGATTTTGACCTCTACACCTGAGCCTACTGAGGGCCGAGTTTGGTGGCCCCTTCTTTCCTGGATTCTGCGGAGGAGGCCCCAGTTGCCTTAGGCAGTGAGGATATCGGGGGCCACTTTTCAGTCAACTTCCTTTTCCCAATAAAAGCCTTTAGTTGTGTATTAGGGCATTGGCTGGGCTGATGGCCAGAAGTCGGGAACATTTTCCAGACCCCTTTGGACTTGCTTTGGCCCTTGAGTGTTTCCTTTCATGAAGTTCCTCCTTGGGAGTTTGTTTCTGGTCCCTTGAACCACTTCACCGTTGTTTACCAGTCCTCGGGGCAGAGCTGGGCCTGTCAGGTGTCCTGTGGCCTCCCAACCTGACTTTGTTCACCATCTAAAAATCTCTCCACTCACATGCCGTTCTCCAGAGTTCTCTGGCGGTTCTTGTTTTGCTGTTTTTAGGTCTTTGGCTTTTAGGACCTAAGATGCTCTGTTTTTCAGCCAGTGCAGGACAGAGCCCCAAAAGTGGAGACTTTAGGCCTGGAAAGGCTGGGATATCTGTTGGGAGTGAGCAGGAAAGCTGATACTCACTGGCTCCCCACTGCCTCAGACTTCTTAGAAGTGGATAGAAACGGCCTCTTAGGTAAAGTCTAGACTCAATGTTGGCACTTGAAGGACCTTTCAAGGCCACCTGGGCCAGTCATGCTTTGTACAGGCACAGAGATGGGCAGTGTCTCACTGGAGGTTACACAGCACATAAGAGGGCGGGCCCAGACCCAGTGGGCTCCCTTCGAAGACCTTTCTTGGCACCAGGGCTTTTCTGTCTGGCCTGGAAGCCCTGTGGCTTACGTTTCCTGGGCTTCCGCAATGTGTCTGACACTGGTTAGTGCCTTGAGGGAACTGAGAGAACTGGGCTGGTCACCTCCCAGGAATTGAGAGTCAGGGGGAGGGATTGGGAGGAAGACTGATATGCATAATTGTATAGTCTGAACCAAACACCTTCCACCTCCCACCGGTGCTGTCTTACGCCTCTCCTCACTCACACCAGTTAGTTCTCTACCTTGGCTCTCTGTTGGAGTTTTATGGGGAGCTGTAACATCACTCCGCAGAGATTCTGAATGAATTGATCTAAGTAATGGCCTGGTGTTTGGGGCTTTAAAAAGCTCCCAGGTGTTTCCCACGTGCAGCCAGGTGGAAAACCACTGGGCCTGACCCCAGGACTGAGGTTACACCTGGGGAAAGGGGCCGTTTCGTGGACCCTGCTGTGGTGGAGCTGAGCATGGGTGTGGCCGGGGCTCTGGTGGAGTCTGTTACCTATGGGAGAGTCAAGCACCAGAGCCATGGGTGCAGATGGGAGGGTGGAAGGAGTCAGGCTTGGAACCAGGAAAGGCTGGAGGGGCGGCGTGGGGATACTTGATGCTCTAGTGAGGCACCCAACTTACATAATAATTAACTACTATAATAATTAGGCCCATTCTAGTGCCAGCCCAGACCTGGATTTCATTGACTTCAAGATGCCTTCAGTTGTAAGATGTCTTACTTTATGTGTCAGTTAGAAGGAAAAGCCTGTGCATTGCAGTTGTAAGATGTCATTGATTCAGAGCTGCCTCCTGATTTCAGAAATGTTCCAAAGTGAAAAACAGATGTCTTAGGACCAGTGAAATACAGTGTTCACGTTTATATCCCCAGTGACCAACTCATGGGAGGTACTTAGTGTTTGGTGAATAGATGGAAGCTATGGGGGGGCAGTTCCCCTGGATGTCCCAAAGGCACCCCGGGCTCCACAATCCAAAGCTGATCTCACCTTCCCGACCCGTACAGCCTCCTGTGTTCACCTCCCTGAAGACATCATGTGTAGGCAGGATAATGGCCCCCAGAGATGGCCACTTGTGAATATATGACTGTATGGCAAAAGGAACCTTGAAACGTGATTATGTTAATGACTGAGATGGGGGGATTATTCTGGATTATTGAGGTGGGCCTAGTGTAACCACAAGGGTCCTATTACATGAAAGGGACTGAGGCGGGTCAAAGTGAGAGGGAGATGAAGATGTTATACCCACGGCTGGGTTTGAAGATGGAAGAAGGGGCCATGTACCGAGGAATGCAGCAGCCTGTAGAAGCTGGAAGAGGCAAGAAAACGGGTTCTTCCCAGAGTCTCCACAAAGAAATGCAGCCCCAGTGTGGGTTTTAGCCCAGTGAAAACCATTTTGGACTTTTGACCTCTTCTAGAACTAATAAAATTGTGTTGTTTTAAGTTGTTAAGTTTGGGGTCACTTGTTATAGCCTCAATAGGAAACTCTAACACTCCATCCAGCTGAATGCCTCTCCTTCATGAGCGTCAGTAAATTCTCTCTCCCTCCGCCATGTCCCTATTTCAAGCCCCTATCAACACTTAACTCCCTTGCCTTTAAAAAAACAAACTGTGCATATATTTGTGTGTACATATATAATTTTTATATAAGCTTTGTATATCTTACAGTAGTTTTGTAGATTCACAGAAAATTTCCAAAAATAGTACAGAGTTCACCCAGCTTCCCCTATTGTTAACATCTTTCAGTAGTACGTTTGTTACAACCAATGTACCAATGACCTTGCTATTTTTAAACAGCTTTATTGAGATAGAATCCACCCGTTTAAAGTACAATTGTTTTTAGTACATTCACAGGGTTGTGCAACCATTGCTACAATCTCATTTTAGAACATTTTTCTCTAAAAGAAACCCCACCTGTCAGCAGTTCCTCCCTATTCTTCTCCATCCCCCCTCACCCTCCAGTCCCTGCCAACCTCTAATCTACTTCCTGTCCCGGTAGATTTGCCTATTCTGGACATTTCCTACAAATGGAATCATACTGTACGTGGTCTGTGTTTTCTGTGTCTGCTGCTTCTACTTAGCGCTGTTTTCAAGATTCATCCATATAATGTGTAACAGTACTTTATTCTTTTTTATTGTTGACTAACATTCCATTGTATGGACGGATTACTGCTCACTAAACCTCACACTTTATTTATATTTTACTAGCTTTTCCCTAATGCCCCTCTTCTGTTTCAGTGTCCCGATCTGGGACACTGCAGGACATTTAGCTGTCATGTTTCCTTAGCTTCCTCTGTTCTGTCTGGTCCTCAGACTTGTTTTCACTGACCTTGACCAGTTTGAGGAGTGCTGGTTAGGTATTTTGTCAAATTCCTAAAGTTTGGCCTTGTCTGGTATTACCCCCATGATTAGTTTGGGTTATGGGTTTGGGGGAGGAAGACCACAGAAGTGAAGTCCCTTGCCTTTCACTGAAATTTTTTTTTTTATAGGCATCACTTTTTTTTTTTTAATTTATCTTTGGCTGTGTTGGGTCTTCGTTGCTGCGCGCGGGCTTTCTCTAGATGCGGCAAGCGGGGGCTCCTCTTGGTTGTGCGCGGGCTTCTCATTGCGGTGGCTTCTCTTGTGGAGCATGGGCTCTAGGCACATGGGCTTCAGTAGTTGTGGCTCGCGGGCTCTAGAGCGCAGGTTCAGTAGTTGTGGCGCACGGGCTTAGTTGCTCCACAGCATGTGGGATCTTCCTGGACCAGGGCTCGAACCCGTGTTCCCTGCATTGGCAGGTGGGTCCTTAACCATGGTGCCACCAGGGAGGCTCCTCACTGAAACTTTTAAAGGCTCCACATTGCCCTCAAAGTTCGAAAGCTTGAAGCTGATAGGTTTTCCGTGGCCTGGCCTAAGCCAGCCCCTCCGCCTCCACAGCTGCCTTTGCTTTCCTTCCTCCCGGCCGCCCCTGACACCAGGCTCTAGGCTCCGGCCTGCTCCCAGAACAGGACAAATAACTCACTTCTCCAGGCCTGGCCAGTGATGCCCTTCTCTCTTCTCAGACTCTCCAGGGAGACCAGTGATTATGTCTGTCGTGCCTTAGCTCTAGGCCTCCTTTTCCTAAAGGCTTCCTGACTCCCACTCCCACTTCCCATGTTGGTCAGCATTTCTTCCACAGCGCCCAGTAGCACAGACGTCTGATGCAACACCCAGAGCGGTTTTTCCTGGCCTGTCTTCACCAGTTAGCCTGAGACAGGGAATCAGTGCTGATGAATGAATAGGGAATGAGCCATTTCTTTCCCCCTCCTGTGTGTCAGGGGGACAGCGCCTTCCTGAGCCAGACTGGGGAAGTGGGAACCTGTGGGGCTGTTTGTCTTTGTTGCCCCAGAGGGGGTGAGGTGTGACCTGGATGGGCAGTGTACAGGTGTCTAGACCCAAGCATCCCCCAGAGGGGCAGGATGGAGGGGTCTTTAGGGTCATTCTAACTCCTGGGGGTGTCACTGACCCATGGGCAAATTTATAGGAGGGGTTCAAGGTCAAACCCTTGACACCTGCAGGTGTCATCACTGCATCTGGGACACCAGACCCTCTGAAATGCAGCTTCTTGCCTTTGGCAGGCCATTTTCCAGAAGAGTAGCAAGAGTGGGGGAGGGTGAGTCTAGACACTCCTGGTGGAGGGCTGGGGTATCACTCTGCCCTGGGCATCTGGTGGGGCCCTGGGGGAGACAAGGACTGGGAAAGAGCCCAAAAGGGGTTAAGATTAATGAAGAATCAGCATCCACAAAGCCTGAGGAGTTTGGGCACCTTCACACCTTTGACACACCTGCCACCCCTTCCAGACCCGCCTGGCTGGCTCTCATTGCACAGTCACTGAACCCCAAGCTCCCAGGCAGTGGGGAGACCTGAACCTGGCAGCTTGCCTTCCACTCTGCTTCCAGCCAGAACCAAGCTGGAGCCCTGGAGATGCCAAGCTCTTTCTGGTGCTGAGACCCGAGAGGAATTCCTCTCAAGGGTGGATTGATTGATTGATTGAGTGAGTGAGTGATTGATACATACATACATCCCTCGCGGCTTGCAGGATCTTAGTTCCCTGACGAGGAACTGAACCCATGTCCTAATCAGTGAAAACGTGGAGTCCTAACCACTGGACGGCCAGGGAATTCCCTCAAGGGTGGATTTAGTAGCAGATGTTTTGTGCAGGATTCCAGGGTGGATAATGTTCCTTCAAGTCAGTAGCCATTTCTGAACTCCCTGTGGAGGCTGGGCTGCCCCTGGCCCTTTTCGGCCATTCCTCAAGTTCAATGATACACTTTTATTGTGGTGGGTTCACCACTTCCCAGACCAGCTTCAACCTCCTCCCGGGGGAGCTTCCCAGCACACATCTCCAGCTGGCTGGCTGGGGGCTGCTGCTGCCCTGTTCTCTAGGAGGATTGTCTGGCTCAGCCTGCCCTGTAGGTAAGACCCCACCTCCCTGTGTAAATACTGCATGTGACAAGTGTGTAAAACCTAGCTGCAGACGCTGATGCTGAGATTTGCTTGGGCAGCCTCTGGTTTTCCTGTTCTGATGCTATCATCCTTGTTCTTACTTTCCTGTTCTCCACCCACTACCCCACATATCTCTACCCAGAGTATCTCTGAAGCTCTCAGTGGCATCAGGCCCTGCGGCTCCCATGCCCTATTTTGGACACATTTCTCTGTCTCAGCCTCTTCACACTCACTTGGACACAATGTGGGCTTTTGCCCTCTGGCCTAAGGGCGCTGCTGCCTCTTACCTGACCCAGACTTCTGAGGCTAAACCCATCTCTACTTCATAAGAGAAGAGGAGGTGTTTGACATTTCTTTTTTTTTTTGTGGTACGTGGGCCTCTCACTGTTGTGGCCTCTCCTGTTGCGGAGCACAGGCTCCGGGCGCGCAAGCTCAGCAGCCACGGCTCACGGGCCCAGCTGCTCCGCGGCATGTGGGATCTTCCCGGACCGGGGCACGAACCCGTGTACCCCGCATCGGCAGGCAGACTCTCAACCACTGCGCCACCAGGGAAGCCCCTATAATAACTTTAAATGGAGTAAATCTATAAAAGTTTTGAATCACTATAAGATATGCCTGAAACTAATATCATATTGTAAATCAACTGTACCCCAATTAAAAAAATAAAGTGACAGGCTGGTACTCAGATCCTCTTATTCTATTTTTTTTTCTTTTTTTGGCCATGCTGCGAGGCTTGTAAGATCTTAGTTTCCCAACCAGGGATTGAATCCAGGTCCTCGGCAGTGAGAGTGTGGTGTCCTAACCACTGCACCGCCAGGGAATTCCTGACATTCCTTAAGTATCTCAATAAGTTAGGAATATTATGTTTAATCTTCCCGACTACCTGCTATTTAGTTACATATTTTCCCCATCTTGCTGATGCGAAAAATGAGGCTTAGAGAGATGAAGTAAACTGACCTGCCCAATATGGCAAAGTCTGAAAATGGTAGAGCTAGGATTTGAACCCAGGCCTGTGTGATCCTAAAGTCCAGACAGAATTTTTGGTGAGCTGTCTGTTCCAATTTATGGCCTATTTTTAAATTGGGTCTTCTTCTTGAGTTGTGAGACCTTAATATATCTCAGATACAAGGGCTGTGTCAGATACATATTTTGCAAATATTATCTCTCAGTCCATAGTTTTTCATTTCATTTTTAAAAATCAGTATCTTTTGAAGAACAACAAGTTTTTAATTTTGATGAGTTCAGTTTGGTAATTTTTTTTCTTTTATAGTTTGTGTTTTTTGTGTCCTATTTAAGAAATCTTCATCAAACCCGGGGTAACTAAGATTTTCTATGTTTTCTTCTAGAAGCTTTATAGTTTTAGCTTTAACATTTGGGTTTATGATACATTCGACTTAGCTTTTGTATATGATTCATTTCTTTTTTTTTTGCATATGGCTATCCAATTGTTTCAGCACCATTTATTGAGAATATTCTCCTTTCCCCCATCGTATTGCCCTGCCACCTTTGCTAAGCATCAATTGACCACATATATGTTCATCTTTTTCTGAATTATTTATTTAATTTCATTAATTTATATGTTTATCTCTACACCAAAACCATGTCTTGATAACTGTAGCTGTATAGTGAGTCTTGATATCATGTAATGTACTTCCTCTTTTTTCTTTTTAAAAATTGTTTTGGCTGGTCTATGTCTTTGGCTTTCTATATAAATTTTAGAAAACATCAATTGACCACATATATGTTCATCTTTTTCTGAATTAATTTCATTAATTTATATGTTTATCTCTACACCAAAACCATGTCTTGATAACTGTAGCTGTATAGTGAGTCTTGATATCATGTAATGTACTTCCTCTTTTTTCTTTTTAAAAATTGTTTTGGCTGGTCTATGTCTTTGGCTTTCTATATAAATTTTAGAATCAGCTTGTCAGTTTCTCAAAAACCTTGTTGGGATTAGACTGGGATAATGTTAAGTCATGTAGAATTGATATCTATTTCTTCCTAATAATATTTATTGATATTATTGAGTTCTTCCTTAAATATTTGGTAGAATTTACCAGTGGAGCCATCTGTGCCTGGAGTTTTCTTTGTAGGAAAGTTTTTTTCCTTTCCTGAATATTTCCATTTATTACCTTCAGTTTATGGGGAATGTGAAGGAATTCAACTGACTTTACAATGTCACCAGGAAAGAAATGCTGGAAACCTGAGGGTGAATCCTTTATGCTTCCAAATATTTTGAAAGTTGGCTCATGTAGAGACAAAAACAAAAACAACAACAACAGCAAAACCACACCCCAAAACCCTCCAAACCAATAAATTTTGTATGATGAAAGAGTATTTCTGGGAATGAAAAAGAAAAAACTCTGCCTCTCAATGCCTAGAGGTCTGTGCTAGTTTTTGTTGTTGTTTTGCGGTACGCGGGCCTCTCACTGCTGTGGCCCCTCCCGCTGCGGAGCACAGGCTCCGGACGCGCAGGCTCAGCGGCCATGGCTCACGGGCCCAGCCGCTCCGCGGCATGTGGGATCTTCCCGGACGAACCCGTGCAGGGCACGAACCCGTGTCCCCTGCATTGGCAGGTGGACTCTCAACCACCGCGCCACCAGGGAAGCCCAGTCTGTGAAGTTTTGAAGATAAAGCTTTTATTTTAGGCACAGTGCTCAAATTGATTTCATAGGAAGGTTTAACTACAAATTGTTTCATTAATTATGTAAGGCTAATTCAAATTTTCTTTTTTTTTTTAATATGTATTTATTTATTTAGGCTGTGCCGGACCTTAGTAGCAGCATGCAAACTCTTAGTTGCAGCATGCATGTGGGATCTAGTTCCCTGACGAGGGATCAAACCCAGGCCCCCTGCAATGGGAGCACAGAGTCTTACCCACTGGATCACCAGGGCAGTCCCCAAGTTTTCTATTCTTGAGTGAGCTTTGGTAGTTTATTATTTTTAAGGAATGTTTCCATTTCATCTATGTGGTTGAATTTACTGGCACAAAGTCGTTTATGGAACTGCTTTCTTTCTTCCTTTTTCTTTTTTCTCTTTTTGCTGTACAGCTTGCGGGATCTTAGTTACCTGACCAGGGATTGAACCCAGGCCCTCGGCAGTGAGAGTGTAGAGTCCTAACCACTGGACCACCAGGGAATTCCCTGGAATTGCTTTCTTAATTTCATTTTTGAATTGTTTGTTGCACTTTGCATAAGTCATTCTACTACCTTCTGATCTCCATTGTTTCAGATGCAAAGTCGGCGTATATCAGTATTGATGCTTCCCTACACATGATGAGTCTTTTGTATTTGCTGCTTTTATGATTTTTCTTGTTGTCTTTCAACAGTTTGGCTATAATGTGTCTGACCATGGATTTTTTGTATGTATCCTACATGGTATTCATTGAGTTTCTCAGATGTGTAGATTATTTTTTCATCACATTTGGGAAGTTTTTGGCTATCGTGTCTTTTTTTTCCTTTTCCCTGGTAAAGTACTTTATGTTACTAGTTTCTATGAAGACATATTCCATGAGCAAAGTGATTAAGATTTTGGTTTCTTAGTCAGATAGTCCTGGGTTTGAATTCCAGCTTTGCTACTTATTAGTGGAAGACAAGTCACTTCATTGCTTTGTGTCTAGGTTTTTGTTTGCCGGTTTATTATACAGAATACTATAGAGGATATAGATGAACACCCAGATGAAGAAGTACATAGGGCAGGGTCTGGAAGGGTCCTGAGCACAGGAGATTCTGTCCCCATGAAACTGGATGTGCCACCCTCCCAGTATGTAGATATGTTCACCAACTGGGAATCTCTGCCATTGTTTCTTCAAATATTTTTTTCTGCCCTTTTCTCTTTATCCTTTCCTGTTGGGACTCCCACTATGCTTATGTTGGGACACCTGTTGTTCCATAGATAACTGAGCAAAGACTTATTTTTTAAAAAATATATTTATTGGGCTTCCCTGTGGTGCAGTGGTTGGGAGTCCGCCTGCAGATACAGGGGGCACGGGTTCGTGCCCCGGTCCAGGGGGAATCCCACGTGCCGCAGAGCAGCTGGGCCTGTGGGCCGTGGCCGCAGGGCCTGCGCATCTGGAGCCTGTGCTCCGCGGTGGGAGAGGCCAATTCCCCGACCAGGGGAAAATCCAGGGCCCCCTGCATTGGGAACACAGAGTCCTACGCACTGGACCACCAGGGAAGTCCCATGACTCATTTTTATTTGCCTTTTCCCTCTATGTTCTTCAGATTGGATAGTTTCTACTGACCCATCTTCAAGTTCACTGATTCTATCATCTGTCATCTTAAATCTGTTGTTGAGTCCTTTTAGTGAATATTTCACTTCAGTTATTATTGTTACTCTCAACTCCAGAATTCCTTTTTTTTTAAATGATGGGAGTATGGTTTATTAAGCTGCACAGGCGCTGGGGCTTGCCCATGGTGCTCTTAATGTACAAAGCCCGGATGTTCTGCCAATTTTTCTTGAGCAATGACACCAGGAAGTTGACAGCTGATTGTATGTTGTACACAAGCTCATCATCTTTCACCTTCATGTGGCCAACAGCCACTGCCAGACACAGTACCTTCTTTATCTGGAACTTGATCATGGACTTCACTTCATCAACTTTGGCCACCATGTTCTCATTGTGGGTCAGTTAGGAAGGGAACTTGCCAGACTTATTCAGGCCTGCGCCCAGGATTCACGGGATCCGCTTGGTCAGAGACTCTGAAGCCAAAAACGCATCATACGTTTTGGCCAGCTTCTTGACCAGTTTCTTATTCTTGTTGAGTTTCTTCGGCACCTTGATGTCCATTTCCAGA
The DNA here is from genome assembly GCF_003031525.2 of Neophocaena asiaeorientalis asiaeorientalis. NCBI lineage: Eukaryota > Metazoa > Chordata > Mammalia > Artiodactyla > Phocoenidae > Neophocaena > Neophocaena asiaeorientalis. Next base: position 1,599,954 of record NW_020173198.1, read on the forward strand.
AGTTTTTCATCATTCCAACAGACACTCTGTACCCTAACTAAAAAACTCCCCATTCTTCTCTCCCTCCAGTCCCTGATAATCTCTATTTTTTCTGTTTCTATGAATTTGCCTATTCTAGGTACCTCATATAAGTGGAATCATACAATATTTGTCCTTTTGTGTCCAGTTTATTTCACTTAACATACTATTTTGAAGGTCCATCCATGTTGTAGCATGTATCAGAGCTTTTCTGTAAAAAAAAAAATACATGATTTCTACCCCCTTATCAAGATGATCTATTTTTGATTCATTGTTGTTACACTTTTCTTTGAATCTTTGTTTTGCTGTCACACTTCTTTGTTTAGTTCTTTGAACATATTTATAATAGCTACTTCAAAGCCTTGGTCTATTAAATGCAACATCTGGGGGCATTCAGAGACAATGCCTACTGATTACTTTTTTCCCCTGAGTTTAGACTGGATTCTGATGCCCCCTAAAGGTTATTGTTGTCATGGTATGTTTGTTTGTTTAATAATTGGCCTAGGCAAAATCTGTGAAATCTGCCTCCTTCATGGTGTGTGGCCACTGACCTTTCTACACTGTTTTTTTTTTTTTAATTAATTAATTAATTAAATCTATTTTTGGCTGCGTTGGGTCTTTGTTGTGGCATGCGGGCTTTTCATTGCAGTGGCTTCTCTTGTTGCGGAGCACAGGCTGTAGGCGCGTGGGCTTCAGTAGTTGTGGCGCATGGGCTTAGTTGCTCCACAGCATGTGGGATCTTCCTGGACCAGGGCTCGAACCTGTGTCTCCTGCATTGGCAGGCGGGTTCTTAGCCACTGCACTACCAGGGAAGTCCCTACCATGTTTTAAAAAGTTCTTTTTTTTTTTTTTTTTAAATTTTAAAGTTTGGGTTCCTAGGTAGACCTCTGTGTCAGTGTAGCTTAATGGTCAGCCAATTATTGGATGGAGGTTGTACTCAGTTACTTTGCGTCAGTGAGAATTCTGTCTCTGCCAATGGATCTGTGTGTGGGTAGGAGAGCACAAAGTTCCCGTTGTTTTCAAGTTGGCCCCAGCCTTACTTTCCACTGAGCCCTTCTGAGTCTTCTCTGTACATGTAGCCCCAGGGTTAGCCAAGCGTGTAAGGGTGGAGCGGGCCCTCTGCCCTCTGCGGCAAATGCACACAGCCTCAGCTAGGAGTATGCTTGCCTCGTCCACAGCCACAGCGTCAGGCTCTTCACTTGCATGCCACACATTTAGCTACTTATATCGGCAACGTCGCTTGGCATGGGCATTGTCTGGGTCTCTAAGTCCAATGAGTCCCCTTCAGCAGTGAAGCTGCTGGTCCTCAAGACCTGCCCCACCTTGGCAGAACCTATCAAGCTGGGAAGGGGGCACGATGGAGCAACCCCAAGCAAGAACACCACAGACTCTCACTGTTCTAACTCAGAGTTGAGCAGTTTTCAACCCAATTTGCTTCTTGGATTGGGGTATGCCTTTGGTCGATCTCAGAGCCCTGAAGTAGCTGTTTTGTCTAGTTTGCCCAGATTTACAGTTACTTTTGGAGAGAGGATTTGCTGACTTCCTCACTCAACCATAGGTGGAAATCTCCTCCTTATTTTGGGGCAGGGGTAGCTGTGCCACACAGCATGCGGGATCTTAGTTCCCTGAACGAACCCGTGCCCCCTGCAGTAGAAGTGCGGAGTCCTAACCACTGGACCACCGGGAATTCCCTGAAATCTCCTCCTTTAAATATTTTGAACTTTGTTGTGGTAAACAGTTATGTTACTTGGCCAAGCAGTTCCGGGGAGTCTTAATGCCTTGGAAACAGTTTGATTCTTTCAAGACTTGCTTTTACAATTTGTTAGGACCAGAATAGCCTTTAGTCTAGGGTTAATTTGGCCCCCATGCTGAGGCAATGCCCTTCTGAATCCTCTACCAGATGCCCATGTGTTTGGAGGTCTTTTCACTCTCCCCAGTGGGACCAGCAGCTACTCCCACTCCGCATGAGCCCTGGGGATTTTTTTCCCCTGCTCAGTACTCAGCTGAAGTCTCATGGCAACCCTCTGCCAGGGTCCAGGGTTCCCTCTTGGTGCAGTTTCCCCCTTCATTACTCTGCCCTGTGAATTCTGATGGCCATGGCCTCCGCAAATTCTCAATGTCTCCTCCTCAACTCAGGGAGACTGCTGGAGTCTATTTGGGTTCTCTCTTCCTGTGCTTCCTGGGAATTCTCTCCCAGAGAAGAATAAACTAGGGCACAGAGCTCATCATCCTGCACTGCCTGCTGTCCAGTGTCTGAAAATCCTAGATTTTGGGTGGTTTTTTACTTGTTTAAGATAGGTAAGTATATCCAGCCCCCACTACTCCATTGTGGTCAGAGCCCCAGTCAGGCTCTCTTATTACACTGTGCTGCACCCCAGCCCAGCCCCACCTTGTGCCCCAGTATCAGTGGCAGAAGAGGCAGTAAACGGCAGCTCCTGGTTTTCTACAAATGTCTCCAAAGTTCTCCATGGAAGTCAGCAGGAGGGCCCATTCTCTGTGTTCATGAGCACCCATGCAATGTGGGTGAGAGGCAAGCATGGGGGAGCAGGGTGGTGGAAGGACCCGGGCCTTGAATGTCATGGCCATGGGCTTTTTACTGAATTCAGGTAAGGCTGCTCATTGCTCAAGAGTCCAATACTTAGAGACAAGTGTTGTGTAAAAGGAAAGATAGCTTTATTGAGGAAGCCAACAATCCTGGGGAGAAGGTGGACTCATGTCCCAAAGAACCACTTCCCATTCCCCAAGTTTTGCTTGGAGATTATATAGGGAAATGAGGAAGGGGCTACATGCTGAGGAGAGGGTTGCAGGGTGCATGATCAGTTCGTGGACATTTTTCTGATTTGTTGGTGGTGAGGTAACCGGGAGTCAACATCATCAACCTTCTGCTTCCAACCGGTCTGGGGTCAAAGTTCTTGGGGCAATATACAGTTAACTTCTTCCACCTGGTATCTGCAAAAGAGCTCAAAATATTATCTATAGCCCTTGAGGAGGAACTAAATGTCCTTGACTTTGTTTAATGCCTAAACTATTATTATTTTGTCTTGCTTGACTATTTTCCTTTGTTTCTGCATTTTCTCATTTCTCTGACTAACTTTATTCTTTGGAGCTTGGCGAAGGCCAGAAGGCTAAAGTTTTTCTATAGGAAAAAGGCAGGCACAGGATGGGCAAGGGGCAGGGAGCTGTCCTGGGAGGGCCCCATAGGGTCCTGCTCAGTTACAGGCTCCCTGCGGTCCTTCTGCCACCAACTATTCTGGGATTCATGAGGAGGCAGGACATGTAGCATCCACCTGAAACCCACAGGAGGTTTGTCTTCTGGGGAGCAGACTTTGCTCTGAAGTTGTCTTGGTGATAATAATAATAGCCTACATTCATTAAGTACTAATAATGTGCATTTAGGCACTAGGCTTAATTGTACATACATTAGTCCTCATGATAACACAGGGGCAGGGTGTACTATTGCTTTTCAGGTGTGCAAACCTATCAGTAGCAGGAATGTGGGCCCTTCTGGAGTTTCCTGAAGGAGTAGCCAGAGTGCCTGCTGTGGGGGTTACTGGAGGGATTTCTTGGGCCAGTGGCTCTTTTTGGCCACGCCGTGCAGCATGCAGGATCTTATTTCCCCAGCCAGGGATCAAACCCGCACCCTCCTGCAGTGGAAGCATGGAGTCTCAACCACTGGACCACCAGGGAAGTCCTGGGCCAGTGGCTCTTTACGTAGAGGTACAGAACTATTCCAGTATCTTAACAATTGGAGAGCTGCACCAGTGTGTGCCGACTCAACTTTTGTGGGGAATCTCAGGAAGACACTGGTGTTTGCAAGTTCTAACACGAGCAGTAAATGGCAGGGCACCAGCATGACACTGCCTGGGGTGTCATTACTGTCAAGGCTGCCTGTGGATCCCAAGCCTGCCACAGAATAGGAAGCTTGGCAGGTTTGTTATCGCCTGTCCTAACAAGGCCCTCAGGCCTGTGTTTACTGCTCACAGCACATCCCCCGCCCCACATGCCAGTCAGAGTGAGTTGCTTCCAGCAACTTCTACACCACAGGCTCCTTATTGCCTCCAGGCCTTTGCTAAAGCTCTTACCTCTTCTTGGAGTTCTCTACCCTCTTCTCTCTGCCTGGTTCACTTCTACTATTCATCCTTCAGGTACAGTGAATGTATCACTTCCTCCAGGACGCCTTCCTTGACCCTCAGGTTTGAGTAGCAGCTTCTGTTATGTGGTCTCATAGGTCTGTGCTTTCCCTTCGTAACTCTTGTCAATGGCTGCAGTAAGTTCCATGAGAGCCAGAAACCCTGCAGAGCCTGTGTACCTCCAGCACTGAGTGCCATGCCTGGCACACAGTAGGTGCTCAGTAAATATTCATTGAAAAGGGTTTTGAAGAGTGGTCTGAGATGGAGGCCAGGCCGGCTTATAACCCAACAGTCTCAGCAGATAGATAACAGCCCAAGGGAGGAAACTGAGACCTGGGGTCCAAGGGACCATGAAAAATTGAGAATTGGGATTTTGTTTATCCATGCGTTAGTTGATGGACATGTAGGTTGTTTCCACTTTTTGGCAATTAGAAATAATGCACATTGTGAACAAGTTTTTGCATACGTATAAGTTTTTATGTTTTCAGTTCTCTTGGGCATATACCCAAAAGTGGGGTTGTTGGGTCATATGGTTATAAACGTTTAGTATGTAAAGGAACTGCCAAATTTTTCCAAGGTGGCTGCACTGTTGCATGTTCCTGCCCTCAGTGTATGAGGGTTAAACATTATGTCTTCTTTTTTTTTAGGAATTCATTTATTGGACTTCCCAGATGGTGCAGTGGTTAAGAATCCACCTGCCAGTGCAGGGGACATGGGTTCGAGCCCTGGTCCGGGAGGATCCCACATGCCACAGAGCAACTGAGCCCATGCGCCACAACTACTGAGCCCGCACGCCTAGAGCCCATGCTCTGCAGCAAGAGAATCCACCGCAATGAGAAGGCCGTGCACCACAGCGAAGAGTAGCTTCTGCTCACAACAACTAGAGAAAGCCCGCGTGCAGCAATGAAGACACAACAGAGCCAAAAATAAATAAATTAATAAATTAAATTTTAAAAGAAAGTACATATGCCAAAAAAAAAAAAGAATTTATTTATTTATTTGGTCGTGCCACGCAGCATGTGGGACCTTAGCCCCCTGACCAGGGATCGAACCCATGCCCCCTGCAGTGGAAGTGTGGATTCTAAACCACTGAACCACCACGTAAGTCCCTAAACATTATGTCTTGAATACCTGTTAGGATAGTTGAAAACAAATGACAGTTTAAACTGGATTCCCAAATATATAAACCAGATAAAAGTGCCTTGGGGGCTTCCCTGGTGGCGCAGTGGTTAAGAATCTGCCTGCCAATGCAGGGGACACAGGTTCGAGTCCTGGTCTGGGAAGATCCCATATGCCGCGGAGCAACTAAGCCCGTGAGCCACAACTACTGAGCCTGTGCGTCTGGAGCCTGTGCTCCACAACAAGAGAGGCCACGACAGTGAGAGGCCCGCGCATCGCGATGAAGAGTGGCCCCGGCTCACCGCAACTGGATAAAGCCCTTGCACAGAAACGAAGACCCAACACAGTCAAAAATAAATATAAATTAATTAATTAATTTTAAAAAAATGATACACATCAAAAAAAAAAAAGTGCCTTGGTTCTGACGGATGTGGGGGAAGGTAGGTACCAGTCCAGCCCAACAGGAAACAGAGTCTAACTCAGCTGGTTCTAGAGCAGTGCTGTCCAATAGAACCATCTGTCATGATCAGATTTCTATATCTGCACTGTTCAAAATGGTAGCCGCTATCCACATTGGCTACTGAACACTTGAAATGTGTCTAGTGCAATGGAGGAACTGCATTTTAAATTGTATTTAATTTAATTATTGTAATTTAAATTCAAATACCTACATGTAGCCAGTGGTTATTATATTGGAGAGCACGATTCCAGAGGCTTTAATATAGGGACTCCTGGTAGAGATACGTGTATGGTTAAAGGAAGCTACAGAGAGGACTTCCCTGGTGGTGCAGTGGTTAAGAATCCACCTGCCAATGCAGGGGACACAGGTTCGAGCCCTGGTCCGGGAAGATCTCACATGCCATGGAGCAACTAAGCCCACGAGCCACAAATACTGAGCCTGCGCTCTAGAGCCCACGAGCCACAACTACTGAGCCCATGTGCTGCAACTACTGAAGCCCACGCCTAGAGCCCGTGCTCCACAAGAGAAGCCACCGCAATGAGAAACCCGAGCACCAAAACGAAGAGTAGCCCCCGCTCGCCACAACCAGAGAAAGCCCACGTGCAGCAACAAAGACCCAACGCTGCCAAAGAAAGGAACCTACAAAGGATGTTGCCCCCAAGGACTAAAGGAGAAGAGGAAGAAATAGTGTCGCTGAACCCCAGTGAAAGCTGGAGACATAGAGGAGGAGGTAAAATTCTGATCATCAATTCCAGTGTGTGTGTGTGTGTGTGTGTGTGTGTGGTTTGGGGAGCTCCATACCAGAAACGGGGACAAAGGTCAAATGTATATTTCTTATTGCAAATCACAATATCACAGGAGGCCAACTCACAGATGCTATAGACATGGGTAGGGAGATAAAGCCACTGCCAGAGGCGTGATCCAGAGCAGGGAAGAAATGTCTTGACTCTCTTCACTCTTCCTCTGATCTCCAGGCTGTCCTACCTTTAGCTGAACCCAAGTGGGAGCCAGAGGGCAAGGGAGCCTCCAGGGCAGAGAGCAGGGCAGAGAAGGGATCCAGGGAGGGCAGCTGTCAACCAGCCCAGGGTGACAAGCCCCAAAGCACCACCTCTGAACCCCAGGGTGGAACTCTGTCCTAGGTGGGACAAGTCAAACTGAATAAATTCCTGGGGTAGGGGCAGGAGGGAACCCTTGGAAGTCATATGGCTTCCATATTCTTAATGGCTGAGGCATGAGATGAAAAATAAATTAAACTCTGTGCCAGGGCTTGCCGTAAGCTGAGTGACCTCACTGATATTTTCTTGTTTAACCTTATAACAGTCCTGGAGAGATGAGCACCATTACCTTTAATTTAGGATTGGGATGAGGGCAAGTAGTTGGTGACAACTATTGGTGAGATTTTTCCAGACTGGAGGAAGGCGGCAGGGGTGTAATACTGAGTACTCCACTAATTGTTCTGGGGCTGGGATGGATCCAAAATCATGTCTTAATGTTCAATATCTCCAACTTTCATAATCTAGTATTTTGAGTCCTATCACCTCCGGCTTTGCAAAGCACACAGATCTGCCCTGTCTCCGTGTGTAGGAATCCCATCAGACGTCCAGGCCCAACCCTGGACTCCTGATTCTCTAGCTGTTTTCAAAGCTCAGCTGAGAAACAACCGAGGGCTTTGGAACCTGAATGAACACCAGTTAAATCCTCTAAGTGTTCTAAATTATAGCCCTGGCTCAAATTAGATCAAAAGAAGCTTATATAGACGACTCTAAAGGAGTATTGAAAGATTCGAACTAGGAGCTGGGTTTGAATTCAGATTCTACCCCCTTACTAGCCGTGTGATCTTGGGCAAGTCACTTAAACTCTCTGAGCCACCACGGCCCTCTCTGTAACTGCAGTAACACCGATCTCACATGTCAGTTCTGGTCCTCTTCTGTTAATCAACACTCACTCTTGAGGTGAGCTCATCCAGACTCACAGCTTTAAACACCAACCAGATGCTGATGGCCCCCAAATTTACACCTTCAATGTGGGTCTCTTCTGGGAGTTCCTCACTTGCTCCTAGAGAATTGCTTACTTGAAACCTCCACTTGGGTGTCTAATAGGCATATCAAACTTAGCATGTTTGATCAATGCTATATCTTTTCCCCCAAACCTGCTCCATCCCCAGCCTTTCCATATCAGAAAACGACAATTTGGTTCTTACAGTTAGGCCAGAAACCTTGGTGCTGTCAGATCCCCTCTCACACCCCCATATCCAATGTGTTAAGAAATCCCATTGGTTCTACCTCAGATGATAGTCAGCGGCTGACCACTTCCCTCTCATCGCCCATCATCCTGGTTCCCTAACCCTTAACTTTATAAGTGAGTGTCAGGAAAACACTGACTCCTCTGAGGAACTACTGTGTTTCTTCCTCTTTGACTAGGAAAACTCATCATGTAAATTGTCCCTTTAAGGGCCGCCCCAGGAAGCTCATAGTCAAATGTGAAGCGGGTTACTCTATTTGCTCTTTCTTAGGCTTGGATCTTTTCCTCTCACTTTTGTTAACTTCACCAGTTTTTTAAAATTTTAATTGAGATATATTGTCTTATAGCATGATATTAGTTTGAGGTGTACAACATAATGATTTGATACTTGTATATTTTGTAAAATCATCACCACACTAAGTCTAGTTAACATCCATCACCACACATAGTTTTGTCTCTTGTGATAAGAAACTTTTAAGATTTACTCAGCAACCTTTAAAAAGGCGACACAATATTATGAGCTGTAGTCATCATGCTGTATATTATATTCCCAGGACTTATTTATTTTATAACTGGAAGCTTGTATCTTTGACCCCCTTCACCCATTTCACCCACCCCTGACACCCCTGCCTCATGAGGTTTTTTGTTTGTTTTTTATTTTTAAGATTCCACATATAAGTGAGATCATCCAGTATTTGTGTTTCTCTATGTTTCACTTAGCATAATGCCCTCAAGGTCCATCACTGTTGTCACAATGGCAAGATTTCCTTGTTTTTTAATGGCTTAATAATCTTCCTGTATATAAGTATATACATCTCTCTTCCTCTCTCTCTCTCTCTCTCTCTCTCTCATATACTAGCTGCAACAGTTTATATTTCCATCAATGGTGCGCAAGGGTTCCATTTTCTCCACATCTTTGTCAACACTTAGTTCTTGTTTTATGATAATAGCTATTCTAACAGGTATGAGGTGATATCTCATTGTGGTTTCGATTTGCATTTCCCTCATGATTAGTGACATTGAGCATCTTCTCACGTGTCTGTTGACCATCTGTATGTCTTCTTTGGGAAAAAGTATATTCAGATCCTCCACCCGTTTTAATTTTATTATTTTTTAATTTTAAAAAATATTTATTTATTTGCCTGTGCTGGGTCTTAGTTGCAGCATGAAGGATCTTTAGTTGAGGCATGTGAACGCTTAGTTGCAGCATATGGGATCTGGTTCCCTGACAAGGGATCGAACCCAGGCCCCGCTGCATTGGGAGCATGAAGTCTTAGCCACTGGACCACAAGGGAATTCCTTATTTAAAATTTTTTTTTGGCCACACTCCATGGCTTGCAGGATCTTAGTTCCCCAACCGTGGATTGAACCGATGCCCCCTGCAGTGGGAGCATGAAGCCCTAACCACTGGACTGCCAGGGAATTCCCCAACTATTTTTTAAAAATTAATTAATTAATTAATTTATTTTTGGTTGCGTTGGGTCTTCATTGCTGCATGCGGGCTTTCTCTAGTTGTGGTGAGCAGGGGCTACTCTTCGTTGTGGTGTGTGAGCTTCTCATCGCGGTGGCTTCTCTTGTTGTGGAGCATAGGCGCCCGGGCTTCAGTAGTTGTGGCATACAGGCTCAGTAGCTGTGGCTCGTGGGCTCAGTTGCTCTGCGGCCTGTGGGATCTTCCCAGACCAGGGCTTGAACTCATGTCCCCTGCATTGGCAGGTGGATTCTAAACCACTGCGCCACCAGGGAAGTCCCCACAACTGATTTTTGTACATTGATTTTGTATTCTGCACTTTTATGAGCTGATAAGAGGCCCACAGAAGGGGACAGGTGGGATTCAGGGCCCACTGATCCAGCTTTCATAATGCCTCCAGGATCCCTTGCTGTTTGACTCCATTCTCTGCACCCACAACGTTGTCAGCATCCTAGGGCTGGTTCTTCTCAGAGTTGTAGGATGTGTCTTTAATCATGGCTGGTGGGAAAGAGAAGTCATTTCCCTTATTTTTTGTTTTTGTTTTAAGGAAGAACTTTTGAACCTTAATGAAGTTGCATCTCAGTGGCTAGAATGGGGTCACATTCTCTTTCCTGATCTAATCGTGGATGGAGGTGGTGGTGGTTACTTTAGATTAATTAGACTTTCTCCTGGAGCTGAAGGAAGGGGTCAGTGTCCCTGATGTGCAGTGTCCCTGATGAACAAACTAGGGTTCTGTTAGAAAGGAGGGAGGCAGGATGGATGACAGGGTTGGTTTTTCTGGGTGCTTTCTTTTCATGTTTCAGTGCTTTTTTGGATGTCTGGTATGTCTTTAACGTCCGTTCATACTTTGGAGTGAGCTAATAAAAAGCTAACTGGGGTTTTAGCTACCGGAGTAGGGCTTCCCAGTTAGAAGACTGAACTTACAAATTTTTCCTTTTCTTTTTTTTTTCTTTTGAGAAAAAACCCTTGGATTAGCATCAGACTTTTCATCAGCAAAATCAAGTATTCAGATCCCAAGAGAAAATGAGTCAATGACTTCTAGGTTCTAAAGAAAATATTTTTTAGCCTACCTACAATTCTATATCAAGCAAATGTGAGAATAAAATAAAGACATATTAGGGTGCAAGATTATTTAGAAAGTTTAACTTCTTCTCAGGAATGTCACTGTCTTAGGAAGTGACTTGAGGATGTGCTTCAGCAAAAATGAGGAGATAAGCCAGGAAAGAAGAGGATGAGAGGTATAGGAAACAGGGGATCTCACTTGGGAGAGAAATAACCCCAGTCCCAGCATGAAGCTGTACAGCCATAGGGAGAGGCAGGGGGACAGATAGGCCACTCAGAGCAAGCAACTAGGAAAAACAATTAGAAATTCTAGGAAAAATTAAAAGGTATATAATTAAGGGTGGGTAATCATAGTAAACTATTGGTTGTACACTGAACAACATTTATATAATCTTAAAAAGGAAATAAAATTAATAGTTTTCCATTTTTAGACTCAACCTTTGGACCAGACAGGACTGATCCTGAATTTCTGAGATGATGGAAATATTCTACCTCTGTGTTATCTAGTATGGTAGCCATTAGCCACATGTGGTTTTTGAGCACTTGAAATGTGGTTGGCTAGTTGCTACCAAGGAGCTGAATTTTAAATTTTTTTTTTTTTTTTTGCCATGCCATGCAGCTTGAGGGATCTTAGTTCCCTGATCAGGGATTGAACCAGTGCCCCTGTAGAGGAAGCATGAAGTCCTAACTACTGGACCGCCAGGGAATTCCCTAAATCTTCTTTTTTCTTTTAATTTGAAGTATAGTTGATTTACAGTGTTGTGTTAGTTTCAGGTGTACAGCAAAGTGATTCAGATATGTATATTCTTTTAAAAATTCTTTTCCATTATAGGTTATTACAAGATATTGAGTATTGTTTCCTGTGCTATACAGTAGATCCTTGTTGTTTATCTATTTTATATGTATCAGTGTGTATCTGTTAATAAACTCCTAATTTATCCCTCCCCCATCCCTTTCCCTTTTGGTAACCATAAGTTTGTTTTCTATGTCTGTGAGTCTATTTCTGTTTTGTAAATAAGTTTATTTGTATCATTTTTTTAGATTCCACGTAAAAGTGATATCATATGATATTTGTCTTTCTCTGTCTGACTTATTTCACTTAGGATGATAACCTCTAGGTCTATCCATGTTGCTGCAAATGGTATTATTTCATTTTTTTAATGGCTGAGTAAGATTCAATTGTATACATATACCACATCTTTTTTATCCATTGAATTTTAAATCTTAATGAATTTTAATGAATTTAAATTAAAATAGTTCCACATGGTTAGTGGCTGCTGTATTGGACAGTGAAGCTCTAGACAATGCAAAGAAGAGAATGCAAGTGTTAGCTACTTTAAGCATTATGGAAGTAAATGTAGGGACTTCCCTGGTGGCGCAGTAGTTGAGGGTCCGCCTGCCAGTGCAGGGGATACGGGTTCGAGCCCTGGTTTGGGAAGATCCCACATGCTGTGGAGCAACTGAGCCCGTGCGCCACAACTGCTGAGCCCTTGCACCACAACTACTGAAGCCACGCGCCTACAATCCAGGCTCCACAGCAAGAGAAGCCACCACAGTGAGAAGCCCACACACTGCGATGAAGAGTAGCCCCTGCTTGCCTCAATTAGAGAAAGCCCACACACAGCAACGAAGACCCAACGCAGCCAAAAAAAAAACCACATTTGAGTACTTAAAAAAAAAAAATGAGGCAACAGGCCCAAATGGAGTCACTTGTGTTAAGCTGAGTCACCAAAACCAAAACTTAATACCTAACCTAATTGCAGTTTCAGCTGCTCCCAGGCATGGAATTTTGAATTAATCAGTCTGGAGCTTCTTTTTTTTTTTTTCAATTTATTTTATTTATTTATTTTTGGCTGCGTTGGGTCTTCGTTGCTGCGCATGGGCTTTCTCTAGTTGTGGAGAGCGGGGGCTACTTTTTGTTGCGGTGCGCAAGCTTATTGCGGTGACTTCTCTTGTTGAGGAGCAGGGGCTGTAGGTGTGTGGGCTTCAGTAGTTGTGGCGAACGGGCTTAGTTGTTCCGCAGCATGTGGGATCTTCCTGGGACCGGGTCTCGGACCCATGTGCCCTGCATTGGCAGGCGGATTCTTAACTACTGCACCACCAGGGAAGCCCAGTCTGGAACTTCTTGATAAACACTAGTGAGGTAATTTCCTTGAAAAGACCCTTACCTTTCCTGACCGCTGCCTCTAAGGGAAGATGTCCTCGCCTAAAATAATCCTTTTCTTTTGCTGATCACCTCCTCATCCCACCCCACTTCTGCCTATAAAAGCCTTCCATTTGTACAGCCCCTCAGAGAGCCTTTCTACTTGCTAGGTGGGATGCTACCCAATTAATGAGTCGTTTAATAAAGCCAATTAGATCCTCAGTTGAATTGTGCTGTTTAACAGGTCGCTGGCACTGTTCCCAGAGCACCCCGTGTCCTAGCTCACTGAATTCTCAGGACGAGGCTAACCCTTCTCACAGATCAGGAACCTGAGGCACAGGAAGGTGACATTTGTTGCCCAGGGTCACACACTCAGTCAGTGGCTGAGCCTGGGTCTGGCCCCAGGAAGTCTGGCCCCAGAGTTCCCTCCCTTAACCACTGTGCCGCCACACATGACAGCTGATACTGAAAATGACCATGGAGAGTTATTATACTTGCAGCAACAAAAACAACTTTAGTTACGGTTACAAAGAGCCTAAAAAGAGGGATGTAGCTGACCCGGGAAGTGGGACAGGGCCAGTGGGTCAAATGCTCTCCTATTGGAGCTAGAAACCAGTAGATTAATGGCAGGCAGGACGGATACATAAAAAAATAGCAGAATTAGCATATCGTTGAGGGATATGGACCCACCAGAAGAGCTGAGACTAAAACAAATTAAAGGGATTAAAAAATGGTTCCTTTCCAGGACCATGACTTGGGAGGGAAAGGGGAGGAGTATTACCATTCATGATAAACACTCTGTGCTTGTAATATGCGATACTTAGATAAAAATTAAGAAACCATTATGTTCAACCATAGATTAGTACGTAAACACCTCTCTGACCAGAATGAAATTCCCCGGGGCTGGGGGTGGCCAATGGCTGCCTGACTTGTCAATCCTGTTCCTAGAGAGGATTGTAGATGGGAGGAAAAGGCCCCAGGCCTTGGAGGATCAGATGGGACAACACAACGCACCTCTTGTAACATCAGCTATTGTTTATTAGGCTCTTACTAAGGGATTCCACACCCCCCTTCACACTATCTAACTTAATCCTCCCAAGAACTTTGAAAAATAGTATTATCATTCTTATTTACAGATGAAGAAACTAAGGCAAAGAGATGACATGACTGACCCAAGGCCACACAGGGGCAGGGAGGTCTGCCCCTCAGAGACCTGCAGGAGGTCAGAGCTGGAAGTCCAGACCCTAGGGAGGGAAGAAACATCTTCATGGAACATGAGTTGGTTGTCCCACTGTTGCACCTGCAGACCTCTGATGACCTCCTTCCTGGAGGTATGTGGTCTGGGTGAAGCCTTCACAGTTTCAGGCACACCCAGTGCTCGCAGTGCCCCACCCCTACCTGGTCCCTTTCTGGTTCTTGCCTTCAAGGGCACAGTTCGTTACCCAGCGCCCTCTTCTTTCTCACAGCCAGAGAGCTCCACGTCAGCCAATAAACATCACTGAGTGCCGACTGTTTACCAGGCACTTTCAGTGGTACAGCAACCAACAGACACACACCCATGCTCTCGCGGGGCTTATGCTCCAGTGGGGGTAGAAAGACAAAACAAAATAAGCAAGTAAATGAGAAGTGCCATAGAGAGAAAGCAGAGGTGGGAGCTGGGTAGTGCAGGCCAGGGGGAAGGGGTACAATTTTAAATAGCCAGGCAAAGCCATACTAAGAAGATGACATTTGAGCCGTTTAGCTATCTGGGTGAAGAGCCTTCCAGGCACAGCTACAGATGGCACAAAGGCCCCAGGGCTCAGATTCTCCGGGGATGAGATGGAGGCCTTGGTGGCAGGAGCAGAGGGAATGAGGACAGGAGGGGAGGGTGGGTCAGACTGGGTGTGGTCTTGTGGTCCATTTTGAGCACTTGGGCTCTGAGTGGGGTGGAAGCAGTCTCAGGGTTCAGAGCAGGGGACAGATGGAATCAGATGTTTGATCTGGGTCCCACTGGCTGCTTTGTGGCTAAGAGCCTGAAGCAGGTGAGGAAAGACAGGGTTTAGGGCAGGGGGACAGCAGTGAAGGTGGGGAACAGTAGTCAGATTCCAGATCTTTTTATTTTTTAACATGTTTTTTTTTTTTTGGCCCCGCCTTACAGCTTGTGAGATCTCAGTTCCCTGACCAGGAGTGGAACCTGCGCCCTTGACAGTGAAAGTGCAGAGTCCTAACCACTGGACTGCCAGGGAATTCCCAGTATGTTCCTTTATTTTGAAAATTTTCAAACACAGAAAAGTCACAAGAACAATACAGTTAATACCCATAGACCCTTCACATGGCATCACCATTTGTTTTTTTAAACATGCCCTTTAGTTAGATGCCCGAGCACATAATAGACAGGTGATGGAATTACATTTTCAGTACGGCATCTGGATACATCAAGCCCCGGACCAGGGCTTGAACCCGGCTCCCCTGCATTGACAGGCGGATTCTTAACCACTGCGCCACCAAGGAAGCCCCCCATATTGCATTTTTAAAAAATAAATTTATTTATTCATTTATTTATTTTGGCTGTGTTGGGTCTTCGTTTCTGTGCGAGGGCTTTCTCCAGTTGCGGCGAGCAGGGACCACTCCTCATCGCGGTGCGCAGGCCTCTCACCGTCGCGGTCTCTCCCGTTGCGGAGCATAGGCTCCAGACGTGCAGGCTCAGTAGTTGTGGCTCACAGGCCCAGCTGCTCCGCAGACTGTAGTTTTGTAGTATAGTGTGAAATCAGGGAACATGATACCTCTTCAGGTTCATCTTGTTCTCTCCCTGCTCCAGCCCTGGAATCAGCCATTTTCCAAAGAGCCTTGGTTCCTTTCCAAGGAGAGTGGTTTTTAGAAGCCAATATTTGGCTGTCAAGCATGGCCCCATTTTGAAGGTAGAAAGAGCAGAATTTACAGATTGGATGTAGGCTATAAGAGAAAGAGAAGCGACCAGATACCCTTCAGTTTTTTAAGACATTTCTTCTCTGGAGTCTTCTTAGACCCTCCCTCAGGCTGAATCTTGCCCCTATTGAAGCAAGTATTCTATTATTTGCATTATTTATACACACGCATGTCTCTAAATGCATCATAGTTATTAAGTATCAGCTTGTGGTACTACCTGGGAGATCCTTATCCTTGGCCTCGATCCCTAAGACCAACATGGTTTTGAAGCTCATCTCTAGCACTTGCTGGTTGTCTGAGCCTCAGCAAGTCTCTTAACTGTTTTTTCTCAGTTTCTTCACCTGTAAAGTTAGGGTAATGATATGAATCTCACAGGGTTGTTGTGAACAGTGAGTGCTATGTGAATGCAATGTGCTGGGCACGCCAGCCTGGCCCATTCTAAATGCCTAGGGCACATTACTTAACCTCTCTGTACCTTGACTTCCTCACCTGTAAAATGGGCTTGCCGTGAGGAATGGCTGGAATCATGCACAGAGAATCTTTTTTTTCTGTACTTGGCCAACTGCTACTATAGAGTTTTCTAAGTATTGTTCTTCTGGGATGTCTTGAGGGCAGTGACCACCCCTTGTTCACATTTTCATCATCTCTCCCTGCACCCCAGGGTCTATGCTCTGTGCTGGTCAGGCTGTTTTCTTGAGCACTCTGGGCTAGAGCCTGGACCCATCCACATCCTCTCCACTCTCCCCAGGACTGGAGCCTGACATTGAGCCCGGGGAGCGTACAACTTTGTCAGCAGCAATTTGGTTGAAATGAAAATTTTGTCAACAATGTGTTTTGCTTCAGTGATTTTTTTTAAAGGTTGAGAAATTGGGAATCTATATACAGTCTTTTTATTTATTTAATTTATTTATTTTCAGCTGTGTTGGGTTTTCATTGTTGCACGCGGGCTTTCTCTAGTTGTGGTGAGTGGGGCCTACTCTTCGTTGCGGTGCGCAGGCTTCTCATTGCGGTGGCTCCTCTTGTTGCGGAGCACGGGCTCTAGGTATGCTGGCTTCAGTAGTTGTGGCGCACGGGCTTTGTTGCTCTGCAGCATGTGGGATCTTCCCGGACCAGGGCTCAAACCCACGTCCCCTGCACTGACAGGTGGATTCGTATCCACTGCGCCACCAGGGAAGTCCTATATGCAGTCTTACAAATATTTTTGTTGATTTTTCTTCTTAATTAAAAAAATTTTTTTAACCTCCAATTACTTTGCAGCCAATTATTCCTACTTTTCTGTTTGCAACAGCAAAATGTTGAAACAACCTAATGTCTGACAATGAAATGTTTTCCTTCCTTCCTCCCTTTTGTTCAGTAAAAAAAAGAAAAGCAAGGAACGTTATGTATAATAAAATCTAATACTATAAAAAATACATGTGTATATGCATACATACCCTGTTACCAGGGTCTATCTGGTGGTGTTGGTACGGAGTTTTTTCACTTTATATGCTGCTGCCTGGTGGGAAAGGCAATCCACCCCAGCCCCGAGCTTCCCTGCCCACTCTTGCTGATATGCCCGCAATACAAGGTCCTGGCCGCTCTACATCCAGGCCGTTTCTCAAGGTTGTGTTTGCAGTGAGTAACGCTGAGGGATGAAGTAATGTCTCCTTTCAGGACAAAGAGCAAGCTTGCTTACCACCTACTCGAAAAGAAGGAAATTCTCCAAGCTCAGTGCTCCTCAGCTGTGGGGCAAGCCTCTCCGTGGTCACCCCTGTGGGGCTCAGGGGGGTAAGTGGAACTGAAGCAGACGGCGCTCCTGCTGAGCAATGAGTTTGCTGAGCAATGAGTAGTGGATTCCTATGTCTGTGATCCAGGAGTCTCACGTCTTTGTCAGACTAACTCGTTAGCTTGTGAGTGGGGTACAATCCCAGGCCCTGACATTGGCCTGTTTCAATCATCTATCATGTACGTGCATTATTACTTTTACAACATAAAAATCAGTTTTGATTTTTTTAAAAGAAAGGCAAAAAACCGTACACATACTGAGAGTCAAAGCTTACAAATTAAAGGAAAATAAGAAAACATCAAACACCCAAAGAAGAAAGTAAAGAATTCTCTACTCATACCTACCCAGTGAAACTTGTTAACACCTCAGTGAATAGCTTTTCAGACTGCCTTCCATGTAGATTCCCACATTTTTACTAGTCTTCTGCAAAAGTAAGATCATAGCATATACAGTGCTTAATAACCACCTTGATTTAGTCAGGCAGTCCACGACTGGGGGCCATTGTAGTGACCTACCCCTGCAAGCTTCTTGAGAAGTCAAGAGCCCACCAGGGATTTCACACAGCCTGCAAAGCCTTCCACTGCCCCAGCCAGAGTTGAGGGCTTCCTCTTGCCCTGGTACTTCCTGGGAGCTCTTGGGGCAGGAGAAGTGTTAGCCTTGGGTGCTGGCCTAACAGCTCGGGGACCACAAAGGCAAAGGAAACCACCTTCCCCTCCCATCTCCTCCTCCGCACCCCCTGGTTCTCAAGCATGCATTTCCACCACCCTGCTCTGACACATATCCCTATCCCAGCTTCACTGCTTGCCATCCCATTTTCCAGAGGAGACCCGGGAATCCCCATTCCAGACCCCGCCCACCATCCCCACCTGCTTCAGCTGAGACCCCAGAGCCCCTGTCATCATCTCAGACCCTGAAAGAGCGAGTGATGCCTCTCTCATCACACGGCAATGTAGGAGCAGGGCGGGTGGGGCAGGATGCTGGGGTGGGTGGAGCCAGGGCCACTTCCTTTCCCCTTGAGGCCCCACCACCAGTCTTGCCCCAGCTTCAGGAATTGGAGCAGCCTGTCCCAGCCCTGTGCCCTTATCCGCTGAGCTGGTAAGTGGTGTGACCTGGTGGGGCAGGGGCTTCAGTGGACCTGGGAATGTGCCTCTGGCTTGAGAAGACCTTGATAGATAATGGGAAAAGAGGACGAGGAGGGGGTGGGCTGTTGCTGGAGCCGGGGCTGCCAACGCCCAAGGGGGCCTATGGGGTAGATTCGATGGGGGAGCTGCCAGCGTCTTGTTACTTCTGATACTAGTAAAAGCAAGGATGGAAAAAGCCGTTGAACCGCAGAGTTGGGCCCGGCAGTTGGCAGGGAAGTGGGCAGGAGGGAGGGCCTGGCTAGGTCCTGCCCCCCCGCCCCCAGCTCCTTATGTATTTTATTTCTTCAACTTCCCCACCCTCAGGTCCCAACTCCTGCTCATGCCTGTTGCTTTGGAAATGATCCTGCTTCTCTTCCTCTTTGGGAGCGTCTGGGCCCAAAACACGAGCTCAGAGTCTCCGAATGGCACAATTACTTTGCAGGAGTTGGAACCCACAGGGTCCTCTGCTTCTTTGGTCTCAAATATCTATGAGACCACAAAATTCAACTCAATGACATCTAATTTTGCAACAACCGAGGTCCCTAAGACAGATAACAGCACTGAGCACAAGATCTTCCCGCCTTCCTCAACTCCCTATACAGCCAATGAGGTTTCCTCTCCTGGGACTTCCATTGCTGCCAGCAGGGGCCCTCCTGTAAATGAGTCAATAATCTCCCAGAAAGATTCCGCCAAAACATTATCAATGCCCCTGGAAATCTCTAATGCAACCAGTATACCTGCTGTCCCAGTAGTGAAATCTGCAGGATTCCACACTACGACTGGTGAAACCGTGGCAACTAGCCCTCTGGAGACCTCCAGTGGGACCAGTGGACCCCCTGTCACCACAGCTACTAGCTCTCTGGAGACCTCTGATGGGATCAGTGGACCCCCTATCACCACAGCAATTAGCTCTCTGAAGACCTCCAATGTGACCAGCGGACCCCCTGTCATCATGGAAACTAGCTCTCTAAAGACCTCCAAGGAGACCAGTGGACTTCCTGTCACCATGGCAACTACGTCTCTGAAGACCCCCCTGGGGACCAGTGGCTCCCCCACCTTTGGAGTAAAAATATCCAGCCCAACGTCCTCCACAAGCAGTAGGTCCTCCCCAAATTCAGGTTGGGAGACAAATGGCACCTTGCTGGTAGCTGTACTTGTGGCCCTGCTGGTGCTCATTTTCCTCATGGCACTACTTCTGCTGTGGCGCCAGCGGCAGAAGCGGAAGACGGGAGTAGTGACATTCAACAGGGGTGGAAAACACAACGGGGTGGCAAATGCCTGGGCTGGGGTAGCCCAGGTGTCTCATGAGGAGGCCGCGACAATAACAGAGGGAGTGTCTGGGGGTAACAATGACTCTGGGGCCCCCCAGGGGGAGGGGTCTGGCCAGCGGCCCACACTTACCACTTTCTTTGGTAGACGGAAGTCTCGCCAGGGCTCCGTGGCGCTGGAGGAGCTGAAGCCTGGGCCATCCCCCAGCCTAAAGGGGGAGGAAGAGCCACTCGTGGGCAGCAAGGATGAGGCTGTGGAGACCTCTACTTCTGATGGGCCAGAAGAGAGAGATGTGGAGGCCCCTTAACGTTTGAGAGTAATAAGACTGGAGCTCAGAATCGTTCCCGCTTTCATCACCTTCCCTCCTGTCATCACATCCAGCCTCATCATCACCCAGCATTTTCACCCAGCACCCTTTGGATTTTCATCCAGCATCTTCACCCTGAATCATCATTCAGCTCTTCTAGCCAGCAGCCCATGCAGCACCCACATCCAGCACGTAGATCAGGGCTGACGCCCACTGAACCCTTGTAGACTGAATGAACGAACTTTCCTCATCAACCCCTACTTCTCCCCATCACATTTTTTCCACATTTCTGTCCTTGAAACCAGCTGCTGAGTCTCCGTAAAGGCCAAACTTCCTTGACTTACGATTTCTCAGAGGATTCCCCAGGAATACCAGAGTCTGGGAAGAAGAGAAAATGGCAACCCAGCAAACTCCCACCTTAGGATTACTCTGGAAAGTACATTTGGCCCCATGGATTAGGACAGTCCTACCGGCTCAGCCCATGAACTGCCTTTAACTCCATGCCCCAGTGCTCTGTGCTAGGCCAGCCTGGAGCATGGGCTGGGTGGTGTCACCCAGCTGTGGTCTCAGGTGCGTCTGAGACGGCCCCTGGACCCTAGGCTGGCTCACGGTCCCAGCCACCGCATTTTCCCCCAACTCTGGACTGAGGCAGCCAGAGGCTTCAGCTGTTTCTCCTCGCAAGAGCAGAGGTGAGAAGAGTTTCTGGGCAGATGTAGTTCTTAGAAGTCTCGGCACCTGCGTGGGTCCACTCATGCATGCAGTTTGTGTGCAAGAGGCGAGGACTTGGTGATGCTTGTGAAGGGCAGTGGCTAGTACAGTTGGGTGAGGGAGGGGGCAGGAAGGGCTGCAGAGGCTGAGGAGATGCCGCCCTCAGGAGGTGCTGAGAACTTAGGCACCCTCGTCTTTGCTCCGATGGGGTGGAGGTGGAAGATTTAATTCCGTCTGTGGCAGGGCTTGACAGAAAGACTGCATGTGTGACCAAGTGTGGTTCTTCAGCTCAGCCGCTATGTCCCTTCCTCAAACCCCCCCCACCCTCCACCCCCCCTCTCCCCAGTGCACACACGAGAGTCCCAGGTCATGCTGATGCTGTTACAAGTTTAATGTGTTTGTCTGTATCCCCTCTTCCATTCTACAAGGAGGGTCAGTGAGAGAGTGAGCTGTGACAGGCCTCCAGAACCAGGGGCATCCCTGTGGCTCTGGGATGGAGAGGAGGGGACAAGACCCAACTGTGCTATCTCTGAGACCAGCCCAGGCCAGAACCCAGGGCACCGCATGAACCAGAGGCCGTTGGTATTTCCCCAGGGCAAAGAGGAAATTTGCAAAGAGGAAGTTGTTGGGTCAGAGGAGCAGTGGATGAGAGCAGACACATTGACCTACAAAAGGAGAGGCCACGGGACTCCATGAGAGCGTGACTGCCAGGTGGTTTGGATTGGAGGGGACACCAGAGGCTGGGAAAGGGCCCCCAGGTGGGTCAGTTCATGGGGGTGTGGAAGAGGGATGAGGAGAGAAGCGGCAGAAAGTGGCCACGGATCCTCCTGGAGTTCTGCCACCCATGCCTGGGCGAGCTGGGGTGGAAATCCAGCCTTCACCACGCAAACCTGGGCGCCTTTTCTTTTTCTTTCTTGGACGTGCCACACAGGCACAAGGGGTCTTAGTTCCCCGACCAGGGATCGAACCTGCACACCCCCCCTCACCCCGGCCAAAATAAATAAATAATAAAATATTGAAAATACTAATTTTGTCCTGACAGTAAAACAACATTTTTCTTCTTTTGCAAAACTACCAGCACATTCTAGTTTCTTAAATAACAGGATTCTCGGGCTTCCCTGGTGGTGCAGTGGTTGAAAGTCCGCCTGCCGATGCAGGGGATGCGGGTTCATGCCCCAGTCCGGGAAGATCCCACATGCCGCAGAGCGGCTAGGCCTGTGAGCCATGGCCGCTGAGCCTGCGCGTCCGGAGCCTGTGCTCCACAACGGGAGAGGCCGCAACAGTGAGAGGCCCGCGTACCGCAAAAACAAACAAACAAACAAACAAAAAACACAGGATTTTCTCTCACACACAACCATATACAGTGTATTATTCTTCATCTTATATTTTAAATGCATGTTTCTATTTTATTTTCAATAGTACACATTAAGATCATGGTTACAAATACAGCTTTGTCATCCAGTGCAAACTCCAGATGGAAGAAGGATTTGGATGGGGATGGTCTTGAGAAGTCTATTAATGTAATTCACTTTTGCAGACAGGAAAAGGGCCTCCGAGCATGGTTCTATGGACATTTCATTTCTGAAAATGGACATTTACGCCTCATTTTCCTCTGCATCCGTATTTCTGCTCCTGTTCTGGGGAGGTTGGATGTCGAGCCATTAGCCATCAGAAAACCCAGGGTATTTTGGATACCAGCTACATGTCCCCAGCAATGAGCTGCCAATGGGTGCCTGTGTGCCTTAGCCCCTTGGGGTGCTTAGCATCTGCCTGCCCAGCTAGTGGCTTCAGGACAGCCTAGCTGGACCATGCCCCAGATCCCCAAAGCTGCCGGCCATGGAAAGGGCCACAAGCTCACTCCTGCGTTTGCGCATGCTCTGCCAGAAGCCTGCGCACCCCCGTCCTGTCCCACCACACACACGTCTTGACTTCCCGCCAAACTCCTCTCAACCATCAAGATGTAGTTCAAATGTCACTGCCTTTGCGAAGCCGCCCCTGCTGCCTCCATCCCAAACAGATAGAGTATTTCTCTTCCACTCTTGCAGCACCTTGCGTGACAGTACAAACAACTGGACTGTAATCCTGTGAAGGTGTCCCCCATTCATTGGGGTGTAGCCCCTTCAAGTCCACCTGTCATCTTTGTGGCTCCAGAGGCCAGAGCCTGGCATGTCTACCGAATATATGTTTACTGAATGGAGAGGTGAATGGATTAATGAATGAGCAAACAATGGTTTTCAGGTAAACCATGGCAAGGTCAGATCTGTCCTTTGAATGAAACTGGCATCCAGGAGCATGGCCTGAGGCAGTGGGACCTGAGACGGGAGCATTAGTCTAGGTGAAGTTAGATAGAGTGGGAGTCTGGCCTAAGGTGAAAGAAGAGGTCAGGTTTGAAATATATTTATTCAGAGAATAAGGTTTTTAGAACGAATTGACTATTGAGGTGATGGGGGAAGAATGAGGTTAGACTCTTAAAGTTTCTGTCTTGGAAAATGGAGGAGATGCTGACATCACTATGTGGAAATGCAAAGAGGTGAGCAGTTTGGGGGGAAAACATGAGTATTTATTTATTTTTTTTTTATTTATATTTTGGCCACACCGCGCACTTTGCGGGATCTTAGTTCCCCGACCAGGGATTGAATCTGGGCCACAGCAGTGAAAATGCTGAATCCTAGCCACTCGACAACCAGGGAACTCCCCATGAGGGGTGTTAGAAGTAGAGGCCTGGAAGTTGCAAGGGAAGTCAGAGCTGGAGATATAGATTAAGGAGTTATCTGATGTTAGATAGCAATTTAAATAACGGCATTGGTGGATAAATGCGTAAACTGTGTAGAATGAGAAAAGGAGAGAGCTGTGGAGAGAAGCTTCATGTGTTAGTCAGGGCAGGCTAAGTGCTGTAACAAACAACCCCCAAGTCTCAGGGGTAGAACTCAAGAGAAGCTTTTTCCTTGCTTATGTAACAATTTAATGTTGGCATTTGGAGGGTGACCTTCCATGAGGTCATTCAGGGACCCAGACTCCTTCCATCTTGTGGCTCTGTCATTCCCAGGGCAGATCATGGGAAGACTAGCGCGACACGCATCACTTTTGCTCACATTCCATTGGACAGAATTCAGTCATACGGTGGCCTCCATGCAAAGGAGGCTGGGAAATGTAGTTTAGCTTGTGCCCAAGAGGAAAAGAGGAACAGTCCCGCCACACTGAGGGGACACCACAGTCTGAGGGCTGCCTGTAAGAAGAAGGACCTGTAGGAAGCAGAAAAGAGCCTTTAGGAGAGAAACCAGGAGAAAATGACATCTGGAGGGGAAAAAGGGAGAAATAGTTTGGAGAAGGGCTGTCAGGAGCTGACCTGGACTAGAGTGAGGCAAGCAAGGCAGTAAGGTGTAAAATGGAGCTTGAGAGTGAGGCCTTCTTCAGTTTTGTGCCCCAGGACCCTTGCTTGCCTCACCCAAGTCCAAGTCCTGGCAGGGTCACATGCTGCAGAGGCAGAAATGGGAGAAGGCTGGGAAGAGGCCAGTGTCTGGCAATCAGTGGACTTTAGCAAGTGGTTCTGATGAAGAACTAGAGTCCCCAGCACTTCTGGGACAGGAACTTGCCTGAAGTCACAGTACAATAATTGGCAGTTTCCTGGTTTTCTTGTTCAGAAGCCCAGCTCTGATCTGCTCAGGGCCCTTAAAGTACCTTGGGAAGAAGGAAGAGAAGGAAAGTGGCTTTTTGTTGAGTTTCTACTCTGTGTCACCCACAGAGTTTTTTCACTTGATTCTCAGTTGAAGCCATGAGGTTGGTATTATCCCATTTTACAGCTAAGGAAATGGAGGCGCAGAAAAAGGTAAAGAAGTATTTGAGATCAAAAAGCAGGGAAGTAGGATTTCCCCAGTGCACCATCAAAAGTGCTCTCCAGCCATCACAGGGAGCGCACCCTGGGGCAGGGTCAAGGAGGCTGGGTGAGTGGAGAGAACAGGGCCGAGGCTCAGAGAGGAGAGGACTTCTGAGTTATATGACTGAGTGTCCTGGAGGCCAGAGGGAGCCCCAGAGAACCAGGGCAGGGCCGGTCAGGGCTGGTCAGACCGGCCC
>NW_020173198.1:1626654-1643599 GCF_003031525.2 Neophocaena asiaeorientalis asiaeorientalis
CTCTCCACACACTAGACGGAGCTGTGGGCACACCAGTCGGCCAGCTCCAGGCTGTCATGGACCCTGAAGGTAAAGAAGCCTCCCAGACCTCTCTCCCCTGTATCCTTACATCACCACCTGCCCCTCTCCTGCCCATCACCCATCCCGTCTTATCTCCGTCCCCATCCCCCACCTTCCCCAAGTCTTCGCTGGTCTCTAACTACTCTCTTACCCCTCCCCCATCTCCCTCCAACCTCTCTGAACCCAAGCACTCCTTTCTGCCCTGCAAAGACCTCTTCTCACTCTTCTTTATCCTTCTATGATAGGTTCCCAAGTGAGCTCTGGGGAAGAAAGGGGCTTGAGCCCCAGGAAATTCAGGGGTGGCCTGGAGTAGGCCACATCTCCTGGGGACTGAAGTGGCCGGGCAGTGGGAGGCTGGACCTGGAGCAGCTCTGGACTTTGCCCCTCACTAGCAGCTCTGGAGGAGTGAGGCAAAGTCCTGTCCCATCTGCCTCGGGGTGGGGGAAGGGAGCCTGAGTCCTGTGACCCCTGTGATTCCTGTGCATGTGGGGAGTGACATTGTGAAGGAGGCTGGATGCAGGATGATACACGCCAGGCTCTGGAGTCAAAAGGCTCCTGTTTGAATCCCAGCTCCACCAGGAACAGACTGTGTGTTCTTGAGCAAGTCACTTGATGTCTCAGAGCCTCACTTCCTTGTACTGCAATATCTGCAAAATGGCAATAATAGTTCCCTGCTCACCAGGTTGGGGATGTGGGCGGGCGGGAAATGACATGAGCATGGAGGGCTCCCTGCAGTTCCACATTCCCCTCCCTGGGCTTCTCCTTCCCCAGCTCTGACCTTCCTCCCCTGGTCTAGGGCTTCTGCTGGCCCCATACCCAGCCCTTCTGGCTTGGCCGTGGAACCAGCTTTTGGGGGTCCAGACTACTTCTTGGTTTAGAAATGATCTCAGAGTCAGAGCCTGGGTTCAAGTCCCATCCCTGCCACCTGCTAGTTGTGTGACCTCAGACAAGATGCTTAGCCTCGCTGTGCCTCGGTTTCCTCATTGATCAGGTGAAAGCAGTGTCTTCCCTTGGGTTGTGGTGAGGATGAAATGAGATCATACACGTCAAGCGGCTGGCACAGAAATCACTCAGTAGTTATGCTGGAGTCACATCCATCACTCCAGTCTGCCTCTCCAGTCCTGAACCTGCCCCAGGTTCCAGTTCCATTTTGGGGACATGTCCCTGGCGTGTCAAAATCAAAGTCCTCCCCTACGCCAGTTCCGTTTCTATTCGTGCCTCACCAGCCTCCTACTCGGACTGGAAACCTCAGGGTCACCTTTGACAGCTCCGTCTCCCTCGAACCCCAATATCCAGACAGTTGCTGCATCTATGGATTTACCTCCACGTCTTTCTGCTCCCACCTCCCTCTGACGGAGCCTTCCTCTGCCTGGCAGCCTTCACGCATGTGATGACACTGATGTTTAACTCTGGGCCAGGCCAGCAGTGTCGGCTCTGGGATCACTGACCTGCGGGAATTAAACCAGGAGGGAGTAGTCGAGTCAGGGGGTGAGGCAAAGGCTGGGGACGTGGGGCAAAGGAGGGGCGAGGACAGAGTTGGGGCAGAAGCAGATGGCAGGCTGGGGGCCAAGGTGTGAGGGGGCGAGGCCAGGTCTGGAGGCATGGTGTGCAGGGAGCGGTCCCCTTACAGATGCCCTGCCCTTACATTTTACCGGGACTCACTGCTTCCTGGTCCAGGCTGTTGCAACAGCCTTGCAACTTATATCTTTCAAAAACGCTAGGCACAACTTAAACATTTAAACTCACAAGTGCATTTTTGATCAAGTGACTTCTGATCAAAAGTCTTACGGATTTTCCATTGCTTATTGAATGAGAACCTAACTGTTTCCTATCATTCAGGGCCTGCTCAGTCTGGCCCCGTCCTACCACTCAGCTCTCTCTCTCGCTACCCTCCACGTGCAACTTCACCGACATATACCCCAGGCCTCCCACTGCTGGGCCTTTGCTCTCTCCCATTCTCTCTGCTTGGGGGGCCTTCCTCTCACCTGTCCAATGCCAGCCTATTCTCAGAGCCAACCTTCCTGAGTCTTCTCTTACTGCTCTTGTATCTTAACGACAGGTCATCTCTCCTTGCTCTGAAACCCTATAGGTCATTTTACCACTTGTGTGATGGGCAATCGCATCTGGCTCTATTTGGAGGTCATTTCTCCTCTCTAGGGAGAGAAGGGGAAAAGGAAAGAACATTTATCTGGAAGCTGGGGTGCTAACCAGCCTCTGTCTCCCTCTGGTGTTTGCCAAATGGATCAACAAATAAATAGATGGGAGAACAAAATTGCCGCAAGTCAGACACCTGGGTTCAAAGGCATCTGGCTGGGCATTGGCTCAGGCACTTGACGTGAATCACCCATTCCCTCCTCGTTGTAGCCCTGTGACTTCCTCATGAAACTGACTCTCAGAGAGGTTAGGAAATTGCCTAGCGTCACCCAGCATGTAGGTGATGGAGCTGGGATTCAAACCAGGCGTTTCTGAACCCTCAACCCAAGCTCTTCCTACTACACCAGGGACAGAGCCCTGGATTCTTGGGTGTGGCTTGTAGAGCTCTGTGAATAGTGATATAATAAATATATAATAATTTTAAGTATAATTTTGTGCTCAGTGTGGTGAGGTTGGGTACATGAGGGGACTCTGGGGCCAGCCCGCCTAGACTTATGATCTTGCCTCCACACATCCCAGCTGTGTGAACTTTGGGCAAATTACTTGCTTCTTCAGTGCCTCAGTTTCCTTATCTGTAAAATGGAGATAATAATGGTACCTCCTTATGAGGGTTGTTGTGAGGATTAAATGTGTTAATATATAGAATATGCTGGGAACAGTGCTTGGGAAGGACCATAAAAGTGTTAGCTGTTATTATTATTACACATGATGTCACTCTAGATTCTGTTATAGACAAGTGGTAGCAGGCACCAGAGTTGGGTTTTTTTTTTTTTTTTTTTTTTTTTTTTTTTTGGGTACGCAGTTGGGTTTTTTTTTTTTTTTTTTTTTTTTTTTTTTTGCGGTACGCGGGCCTCTCACTGTTGTGGCCTCTGCCGTTGCGGAGCACAGGCTGTGGACGCGCAGGCTCAGCGGCCATAGCTCACGGGCCCAGCCGCTCTGCGGCATGTGGGATCTTCCCGGACTGGGGCACGAACCCGTGTCTCCGGCATCGGCAGGCGGATTCTCAACCACTGCACCACCAGGGAAGCCCGGCACCAGAGTTTTAAGAAAAACTTATAAAGGCAAAACCTTTAAAACTGACGTCTATCTATTTAATTTTTTTTCCTGTAAATTGGGGAAAACAATCATTACTTGGTTTTAGCTGGAACACTTTGTCAGCCTCGTATAACATCACTGTTGCTGCAAGCACAGGCCACATGGTTACACGTGGTTACACATCAAATTAAGAACAAAAATTTGTGATAATTTGTTTTAGCTGCATTTGCAGACCCTGACTTTGTGCCCGCCCATCAAAGGCATGAATGTTTATTAAATGACTGAAGGAAAGATGCAGAGATGGAAGTTCTGATTCTGGCCCAGTCTCTCCCGGTACAGAGACACTGGCCAGTTAGGGCAATATAGAAACACAGTAAAAGTCAGTCAACAATCCAGACAAGAACGGCACAAGTGCCAGTGGGGGAAAATGTCTTCAAATATTCTGCCAGAGTCAGTTTATCTATATCGTTTTACATTATTTGTAAAGAGACAAATGCAGGAAATTTCCAGATGCTTTTCCCTCAAAAACAGAGGCACCAATTTTAATAAAATTTTATAAATTAAATGTAATAAAATTCTGGAATAACCAATTAAGAAAGGATTGCCTCGAGAGATCAAGGTTATACCCCACAGGGTAACACTGTAATCTCTGAAGTCCAGGCATCTTGAGAGAATATTTACATATAACAACGGCAAGAATAAAAAGGGGACAGGGCGTTACAGCTGTTTCCTCTGTGCAGCCACTTCTCCTCAGGCAGCTGCAAAAACAGCCCCACTCCTCTCTGCAGTTCCTTTCGCGACAGTGGCTAATTAGGAGAGCCCTTATTTTCAAAGCTACCCACAGGAATCCCTTTTGTTGGAAATGCACAAGAGAGTTGGGGCCTAAAGAAAACCAGATGTATTTATTTTTCACGAACATTCTGCATTTACAATAGGCGATCAGAACAGCTGATCTTGCCTAAGTGGGCAAGAGAGTAACCCGTGGGTGAAGGCTGTGTGGTTCTAAAACCACCTTCTGTGTGTGGACAGGGAAGACCAGGGTCCACGTCAATCATTTTCTTTTCTCTTTTTCTTTAATGTTTTGAATGGTTTGTTTTTTTGCCTCGCTGCATGGCCTGTGGGATCTCAGTTCCCCAACCAGGGATCGAACCCGTGCCTCCTGCAGGGAAAGCACAGAGTCCTGACCACTGGATGGCCAGGGAATTCCCATTTTCTAGCTCTGCTCTTTAGGTAATTTCCCTTTGCATTTCTGAGCCTAGGTTCTCTGCCTACAAATGGCCTTTATCATGAAGAAGGACAGGTGGGATTTGTGACATTGTATATATAGCAAGTGCCCGGCATCTGGTAGGCACCAGTGTATGGTAGCTATTGTTCTCTTCCTGCGGTTCAGAAGCTCTCAACTCTGCTACAAATTAGAATTAAATTACCACATTCCAGACCAGTTATATCAGAATCTCTGTGGGTGGGACCCAGACATTGCATTTGGCAAGCCTCTCCAGATAATTCCATTGTGTAGTCAAGGTTGAGAATCACTGCTCTATTCATCCTAAAAACACTTTCCTTGGGACTTCCCTGGTGGTCCAGTGGTTAAGACCCCATGTTTCCAATGCAGGGGGCGTGGGTTCTATCCTTTTTCAAGGAACTAAGATCCCGCATGGCATGCGGTGTGGCTGAAAAAAACAAAACAAAACAAAAAACTTTCCTTCACCCTATCTTAAGTGAGGGCCCTCTCTCTCCTTTTCTTATTTACCTATTTATTTTACTTTTTTATTATAGAGAATTTCAAACATACACAAAAATAGACAGAAAAGTATGATGAATCCTCATGTACCCATCATCCAGCTTCAACAACCACCAAATTTTGGCCAAGCCAGTCCCATCCATACCTTTGTTTTTCTTTTCTTTTTTTTTTTGGCTGCGCCACACGGCTTGCGGGATATTAGTTCCTCAACCAGGGATTGAACCTGTGCCCCCTGAAGTGGAAGCATGGATTCTTAACCACTGGACTGTCAGGGATGTCCCCACACCCTTTCTAATTTCTACCTTCCAAGATTACCTTAAAGTAAAACCAGCTGTCAAGTCTCTTCATACATAAACATCTCAGTATTTTAATATTTTTTATTATTTTTAAAAGATAAGGACTTTTAAAAATTAATTAATTAATTAATTATTGGCTGCATTGGGTCTTTTTTAAAAATTTTAATTTAATTTTAATTTATTTTATTTTTGGCTGAGTTGGGTCTTCGTTGTTGCGCGCGGGCTTTCTCTAGTTGCCGCGAGCGGGGGCTACAGTTCGTTGCAGTACGCAGGCTTCTTATTGTGGTGGCTTCTCTTTGTTGTGTAGCACGGGTGTTAGGCGCTCGGGCTTCAGTAGCTGTGGCACGTGGGCTCCTTAGTTGTGGCTCGTGGGCTCTAGAGCACAGGCTCAGTAGTTGTGGCGCACGGGCTTAGTTGCTCCGCGGCATGTGGAATCTTCCCAGGCCAGGGCTTGAATCCATGTCCCCTGCATCGGCAAGCGGATTCTTAACCACCGCGCCACCAGGGAAGGCCCAGGACTTTTCTTTTTTTCACAACCATAACCCACTTCAAAAAAATGTCCTTAATGTTACCAAATACCCAGTTGGCATTCAGATTTTCAGTTGTTTCATAAAAGTTCTAATTTGGTTTCAATTTGTTTGTTTGAAGTAGTGTCCAAATAAGATCCATACATTAGTTTTTCCCCAGCTCTGCCGCTGGTTAGTATGCATTTTCGACTCTTTTAATCTTTTGTTTTCCTTGCAATGTATGTGTTGAAGAAATTAGGTTATCTTCTGGAGAGTTTCCTATGGTTGTATCCCCGTGGTATAGTTTAACATGTTCCTCTGTCTTCTGGTTTTCTTGTAATTGGTGGTTGCGTCTAGAAGTCTGATCTGACTCCGGTTCAGCTGTTTTGGCAAGAGGATTGCATAGGTCGGGGGATGTTCCATCAGGAGCGCCTAGTATCTGGTTGTCTTTCTTCTGATGTTGGCTTTTGATCCAATACCTGGATTCACTGGGTTATTAGGGCTGCAAAATAGTTTCCTGCCTTTTGTCAGAGCATTGGTTCTTGTTCGTTTGTTCAAGTGGACAATTCAAAGCTTTTTAGTAAACTTACTGAGTTTATGCCACCATCATCATAGGCCATTTCCATCACCCCAGTAAGATCCCACGTCATTTAATTTCCAGCCGCAGACCACCACTATTCTGATGTCTGTCTCTCTTAATTTGCCTTTTCTGGATGTTTCTTATAAACGGAGGGATACAACATATGGTCTTGCGTGAGCATTGGTTGTTAACCTTTCTGTGCATCTGAATCCCAGGTGGAGCATCTCCAAAACCTGGATGCCCGGGAACCACCCCGGAAAGATTCTGATTCAGTTGATCTGGAATGCACCTGAGCAGCAGAGTTCAAAAAGCTCCGCAGGTGATTCCAACGTGCAGCCCAGGCAGGGGGCCCTGCTTTCTCAGCTTCTGCAGAGAGGAGCTGTCCATACCCCTCCCCCACTTCCTCACCTCCTGTCTGTTCCTTGACCATGACAATGTGGCTTCTGCCCCTACCACAAGGCATTAAGACTGCCCTGCATGAAGCCCTCCCAGGGGCTAAGTACAATGCTCACTTTCAGCCTTCTTTCTTCTTCTTCTTCTTTTTTTCCTCTCAGCCTTTCTTCTGCTTTGCTTCTGCTCACACCCTAATTGCAGCCCTCTTCTCCTTCCAGACATCCACTCCCTCCTGGTGGGACTTCTGTTTTTGACAGCCACGCCTCTGTGTGACATTCAAATCCTGGCGTTTCCCACAGCCCTCCTCTTTCACCCTGCCCTGGTGATCTTACCCACTCAGTGACCATCTGCACACGCTGGTGGCTCCAATTTCTCCATTCCTCACCCACAAATCTCCTCTGAACTCCAGAACCTTCTTCTACCTGTCCTCTGTGCACAGCCACCCACGTTTCCTGATGGCATCTCGACCTTAACAACTGCAAGACCAAAGGCATTCTGTTTATTTATTTACTTATTGGCCACACTGCGTGGCTTGCAGGATCTTAGTTCCCCGACCAGGGATCGAACCCGCGCCCCTGGCAGTGGAAGCATGGAGTCCTAACCACTGGACCTCCGGGAAATTCCCCCAAAGTCATTCTTTTTCCCCAGCTCTGCCGCTCTGTCATACGCTCTGACCCACCCGGAGATCCAGTTTCTGTACCTGTAAAATGGGAATGAGCCTCTGTGGTGAGTTCCAAACGAGAGAGCGTCAGGGAGCTGAGGTGCCGTCGACTGGCCATCACAGGGGCGCAGCCTGTGTGGGTTGCTGATTGCTGCCGAACCCCTCCTCCTCCCCAGCCTACCCTGAACAATCCCTTATGTCAGTTTTCAGCTACCCAGGATGGAAACCCCAGGCTTCTACGTCGTATTAGCTGCCAATTCCAGTAGATTCTACCTTAGAAAAAACTCTCCCATTTGCCCTGGCTTGCTCTTCCTTTGGTTACTGCCCCAATTTGGGCCTTCATCAGTTTCTGTCTGGCCAACCGCCCCAGCCTCCTTTTGTCTCCCAGCCCATCTCCATTTGGTGGCTGAAGTGACCTTTCTAGAACAAAATCATAATCATATCATTCCCTCATTTAAAATTCTGTGATGGCTCCCAGGCTCTGTCCAAATTCCTCAGGTAATTGGTTTAGTCCCTTTTTCACTCTGGCCTCAGGCCCGAGACATTTCTCCCTTGAATCCTACTCAGCACCCCGTCACCTCCTCGCTCTATTTTCTTGCTTTTGAACCTTGAACACGTGCTGTTTCAGTCCGAAGTGTCTTGCCCTCCTTCCTCCCCACCCCCCCACCCCTGCCTGGCAAACATTACTCATCCTTCAAGGCCACTAAAACTTCCCCCTTCCCCAGGGACATTTAGTCATTTCTTCCTCTTTGCTCCCACGACTCTTGGTAAATACTTCAGTCACCTCACCAGCAAACACACCTATAATGTTCCTGAAGGCTTTGCAAATATTAACTCCCTTAATTTTCATAACAAGCCTATGAGGTGATCAGTGTTATTATCCCCGTTACAGTTGGGACAATGAAGGCCCCTGATAGGTTGAGTCTCTTGCCCAAGATCACTTAGCTAAAAGTGACAGAGGCAGTATCGGAACCCAGGCCAAGTGGCCCCGGAGTCTGGGCTGTGATTCCACAGCGCGTCCTCTCTGCTCAGAGAACTATCATCAAACACTTAGTATTAAACTAAACAATATGAAATTGCCAATATTTGACCGTTGACCTATACAAGCAGCACATTTGTCTTTGTCTGGGTCAGCGTGCTAGGCACTTGGGATACAGCAGAAAACTCAGTGGACATTTTGGCCCCAGACAGAAAACACCAGCAGAGGATGACATTGGGGGATGAACAAGGAGCTGGGTGAGCATGTGACCTGATTTAGGAGGTCTGTGAGAGCACCCGGCTGAGGAAGTGATATCTAAGAGAAGGTCTGAAGTTGAGTGAGAGGTGAAGAGGCAGTTTGGGGTGAGGGTGAGGAAAGGGACTTCTAGGAGAAGGCTCAGCCTTGGAACAGCATAAGCGAAGGCCTGAAAGCTAAGAGAAAGAGCTGCTCTCTTTGTCACCTAGCAATGAAGACCTGGCACAGAGCAGGTGCTCAACAAGGATTTGTCCAAAGAATCAATGAAAAATGGAAAGAAGTCAAGAGAGCTGGCGCTAATACAATGAAAGTGAGGCTTTAAGCAGGAGAGCGATCCGCTTAAATTTCCTTTTCCTATGGTTTGATTTTAAAGTCAGGTTTAATGAGGTATAACCAGAGACAGTAAAATTCACCCTTTTCTGTGTAAAGCTTTATGAGTCTTGACAAATGCGTCAGTGTTATAGCCACCATCACAGACGAGATCTAGACTAGTTCAATCACATCCCAAAACTTGGTGCTGCCCCCTTTGTGGCCAGCCCCTCCGCTCCCCCCTCCCCAGGCAGCCACTAGTCTGTTCTCTGTTGCTATCTTTTTTTTTTTTTTTCCAGAATATAGTCATATAGATGGACACAAATAGCATGTCACCTTTTGAATCTGGCTTCATAGAATAATACATTTGAGATGTGTGCCTATTGGGTATATCAATAGTTGGTTCCTTTTTTTTTATTGCCGAGTAGAATTCTACTGTATACATGCATCACAGTTTTTGTTTATCCAATACTCACCAGTCCAAGGATTCAAATTCACTTTAAAAGCAAACAGTGAATCTAAAAAAAAAAAAAAACAAAAGAGTGGATATATGTATATGTATAACTGATTTACTTTGCTGTACACCTGAAACTCACACAACATGTGAATCAAATATACTCCAGTAAAAATTAAAAAAAAAATAGCAAACATCACGGCACCTGGTCTGAATGGAGTGGGGGCCTTTGCATCCATCTCTGCTGTTCGTTCGCTGGCCTTTTGCCTGGCGGGACCGCGAACGGTGGAGGCAGGGACTATATTTTTCTCCCTATCACCGACTTTGTTCTTAGCATCTGGCCCACAGCTGGCTCTGTGTGAGAACGAAAGCCACGTGGGGCAGCTGTGGGCGGGAACTTTGGGGAGGAGGGTCGGGTGCGATAACTGAGGTCTGTGGCTGCTGGTGGGGGACAGGCT
Organism: Neophocaena asiaeorientalis asiaeorientalis; assembly: GCF_003031525.2. NCBI lineage: Eukaryota > Metazoa > Chordata > Mammalia > Artiodactyla > Phocoenidae > Neophocaena > Neophocaena asiaeorientalis. The sequence goes on from NW_020173198.1 coordinate 1,636,536, forward strand.
CTTGTCTTTGGGGAAGAAGGGCTGGACAAGAAGGGCCCTCCTTCTGCGAGTAGAGCAAGCCAGAATGTCTGGCCTTAACTTCAGCTTGGAGCAAAAGTGGGGGAAGCAAAACTAAACAAAATAATACCCCTTCACATGCTATCGAATTGTCTACCCCTCCACCTATGGCACCGCCCACGAGACTGCAGGTCTTCTCTTGGCCGACAGATGGCGATGTTGCACTGCGCCTGAGTTCGGCCTCTGCGGTCACCCCATTCATTTCAACAGAGGCAGCGGTCCATCAACGTGGCACGCCGGCGGCAAGGACCTCAGAGACCGCCTTGTCCTTAACACTTATTTTACAGGCAAAGGGCTCACCCACACTCCTGAAGCTCTGTCTCGCAGAGCAGGGGCTCAAACCCAATTTCCCCGTGCTCTTTCCTTCTTATACAACCCCATCTCTAGAGAGGTGACAGTTTTTTTAAACATCAGGTGAAGGAGAGGTTTTCAAGCTAGAGGGCAAAGGTGGAGGAACAGATGTCCATGGCCACAAGGCCTGGCCAGTCTCGCTCTGCTGTCAATATGCTGTGCGACCTCAGCTGACTTGCCTTTCTTCTCTGGTCCTCAGTCTCCACATCTGTAAAAAGCTGAACTTCCAGCTTTAAAATTCTTGGTGCTATAGAGAAGGCAGGGATGGGAAAGACACACAGCTTACATTCTCCTGGGGGCTTCAGCTAGTAAATAACTGATCCTTCTATGCAAGGCAGACGGAAAGTCAAGAGTGGCTTTTAAAATTTATTTTTTATTCGTTTTAAAATAAATTTTATTTATTTATGTATATATGTATGTACGTATTGTCTGCGTCGGGTCTTCCTTGCTGCGCGTGGGCTTTCTCTAGATGTGGCGAGCGGGGGCTACTCTTCGTTGTAGTGCGCAGGCTTCTCATTGCAGTGGCTTCTTTTGTCGTGAGCATGGGCTCTAGGCGCGCGGGCTTCAGTAGTTGTGGCGCGTGGGCTCAGTAGTTATGGTTCGTGGCCTCTCGAGCTCAGGCTCCGTAGTTGTGGCGCATGGGCTTAGTTGCCCCACAGCATGTGGGATCTTCCCGGACCAGGGCTCGAACCCGTGTCTCCTGCATTGGCAGGCAGATTCTTAACCACTGCGCCATCAGGGAAGCCCAGAGTGGCTTTTAGGTGGCTGCATTTCTCTTCCACTGGTGAATAGCTGTTGGTCTAGCACTAGGTTTACCAGATAAATTACAGAGCATCGGTTAAATTTGAATTTCAGATAACTGACAGATAATTTTAAGAATAAGTATGTTCTAAATATAGCCTAGAATATATTTATACTAAAAAAGCTTTGATGTTTGTCGGAAATTTAAATTTAACTAGGTGTCCTATATTTTTATTTGGCCAACTGACAACCTGGTTCAGCTCACAAGGCCCACCCAGTGCCTCAGCCCCTCTCCTGGAACCCCCAGGTCTTCACCCTGATTGGCTAGTGCCCAATTCAGCCTGTTGTTAGGTATTTTGACAATCATCCCTGACTACCAGAAAGGCAGCCAAAATGTAACACTGCTCTCCTTTTTTCCCTCCTAGGCCTGGCACTCCTGCTGCCCCCTGCCACTCTGGCCACCTTGGCAGAAAGCTGGCTTCGAGAGGACTGCCCAGGCCTCAACCACATGGCCTTGATCACGGGGGCAGCCTCCTCACAGGCGGTGCTGTGGGCCAAGTCCCCCGGAGTGCTGGCTGGGAGGCCCTTCTTTGATGCCATCTTTGCCCAAGTCAACTGCCAGGTCTCCTGGCTCCTCCCCGAGGGATCAAAGCTGGTGCCTGTGGCCAAGGTGGCTGAGGTCCGGGGCCCTGCCCACTGCCTGCTGCTGGGGGAGCGGGTGGCCCTTAATATGTTGGCCCGCTGCAGTGGAGTTGCCAGCGCTGCCGCTGCTGCTGTGGAGACCGCCAGGGGGACCGGCTGGGCCGGGCACGTGGCAGGCACGAGGAAGACGACGCCAGGCTTCCGGCTGGTGGAGAAGTATGGGCTCCTAGTGGGCGGGGCCGCCTCCCACCGCTACGACTTGGGAGGGCTGGTGATGGTGAAGGACAACCACGTCGTGGCAGCTGGTGGTGTGGAAAAGGTGTCTGTCTGTCCAGCTGAGCCCCTGCCCTGGCCCTGTTCCAGCCACCCCACCAGCATTGCCCTTCCCTCTACCAGGGACCCCCAACCACCCCCTGGCAAATAGTGATGGCCTGGGAGTTGGGGCATGCAAGACTCCTTGACCCCTCAGTGGTTCCATTTGTAAGATGAACTGTTGGACTTGCTTCTTCACCAGTGTTCTTCTGCTGGTCGGTATGATATTCAAGGGAAAAGGACGAACTATTGGGAACCCAGTGTTGGGCAGGTCACTCTAGCTCCCTGGACCTGTTTCTCGTCTATGAAAATGTTCTTGAAGACCCTTTCCAGTCTTAATGTTCTGAGTCAATTGAACTCAGGTCCAAATGCCAAATAGTGCTGGATTTGGCCATTTTCTTAACCCACAAAAATGGTAATTTCACTTGGTTTCACCTAATATGCAAGAAGCCATTTCGATGCCTGGTTTCCTCATTAACCCCAAGCTCGTTATCCATCTGGAGCCTCTCGAATGCCAGTCCCAGCTCACTTGCCCAGGGCTGGCTGCCACCCGTTCTCACTCTCACCCTTGCCACCTGACAGGCGGTGAGGGGGGCCCGGCAGGCGGCCGACTTCTCCCTGAAGGTGGAGGTCGAGTGCAGCAGCCTGCCGGAGGCTGCGGAGGCGGCCGAGGCAGGAGCAGACCTCGTCTTGCTGGACAACTTCAGGCCTGAGGTGAGGTGGCGTCTGCTTCCTGGGAAGGGGAAGGGTCTGGGGCGGGGGCTTTCACCTCTCGCTGGCTTGCGTCCCACAGGAGCTGCACCCCACGGCCGCGGCGCTGAAGGCCCGGTTCCCGAACGTGGGCGTGGAGGCGAGCGGAGGCATCACGCTGGACAGCCTCCCTCAGTTCTGTGGGCCCCATATCGATGTCATCTCTTTGGGGATGCTGACCCAGGCTGCCCCGGCCCTCGATTTCTCCCTCAAGCTGTTTGCTGAAGGGGCCACTCCAGTGCCCTACGCCCACTGCTCCTAAAGCCAAGGAGGCTACGCTGGCAGTGGGATAACACGGTTTTGTGCAACTCTCGCGATTTCACTTCTTCAAGTCCAGTGGCCAACAGAACACTCTCAAGTTAGCCTGGGCTAAAGTCCCACTCTGTCATGTACTGCTTGTGGGACTCAAAGGACTGACTTCACCTCTGCTCACCTCAGTTTCCTAATCTGTAAAATGGGTCTAGCCAACCTTATGGATTTCTTTGGATGATAATTAACGCAGAGTAAGTGCTTAGTAAATGTTAGAAATTACCATTATTGGGCTTCCCTGGTGGCACAGTGGTTAAGAATCCACCTGCCAACGCAGGGGAAACAGGTTTGAGTCCTGGTCCCACATGCCACGGGGCAACTAAGCCCGTGTGCCACAACTACTGAGCCTGTGCTCTAGAGCCTGCGAGCCACAACTACTGAGCCCACGTGCCACAACTACTGAAGCCCACGTGCCTAGAGCCCGTGCTCCACAACAATAGAAGCCACCGCAATTAGAAGCCTGCGCACCGCAACAGAGTAGCCCCCACTCGCCGCAACTAGAGAAAGCCACGCACAGCAACAAAGAACCAAAGTAGCCAAAAATAAATAAATAAAGTTATTAAAAAAAAAGAAATTACCATCATTCATCTGTTCTAAGAAGCACTTTTTCCCCCACACACTGAAGTCATATTTGGTGTCTGGAAACAAATGGTGTAATCAAGGGTGTCTAATGGTCACTGTCAGCCAGGCATCGGTTGTCACGTAGCCGTGTGGCCTGTGCCTGTGGCTTGTAGATCCAACATGATAACGATCCATGTGGAAAAGAACTCTTTCAACAAGTATAAAATAGAAATTGTAAGTGATAAGAAAGCACTGGTTTGACAATTTTCTTTTTGAGTAATAGTATGTGTGTTTTACAATCGATGGCATCTTATATTTGAGGATATGTGATACCCGTTTTGATGTTCAGCTGGAACATTACACTTGGTCGATGCCCATGTTGTACTGGTTACTAAGTATTTCACCTCCTGCCTGTGGCTGCTGTTACCACCTTTTTGGTTGGAGGTGAGAAACCCGCTTATTCCTCACTCCTGGGCTCCCAAACAGACTCCGTCATGCATCCCTCCCAAAATGAGACCCCCATTGGGTGCTGAAGGCCCTTTAGGATTTGGTTCCATGGGGATATCATTAGTTGGGAGAGGTACAGAGCAGCTGGGGCCAGAGCCAAGGTCAGTTAGGGAGTAAGGGAGGGTGGTGGGAGTCCGTGTTCAGACATCAAACTTCCTTCCATTTTGAGTAAGGACTCAGAAGTCTAAGCTGTGGGTCTAAATCCAGTCCCCCAAATATGCATACACACACACACTCCCCTGAGGTCTTGCCCACCTGTGTGGCCCCTCCTACCCTCACCTCAAGCCTAGGGTTCGCCTCTCTCTAACCCTTCTGGGTGGATCTGGGAGAAACCAGAGCATGAGGGCTCCCAAGGGTGAAGGTGGTCCCCAAGGTGACTCCTCCTGGAAGGGCTCCAGTCTGGAGCTGCCTCTCCCCTCCCAGAACCTACTCTCTCCTCTGCCCTTTGCCAGCAGGAGAGAAAAATGGGTCTCATCCACAGAGGTTCCTTCTTCAGGGGGAGTCTGGGGGTGCCAGTCTGCCCTGAGGGAGCTATTCTACCCCTTTGCTCCTTTCTCAACCTTGGAGACCAGCAATGGGCCAGGGACAGATGAGCTACCTCAGATGTGAAAGCTCCAGACCGACCAAGACCTTCACCCTTCAAGCACCAAACATACGCTGAGGAGCACCCTGGACTCCGTGCTCTCACTGCTGAGGGCCTGGGTTCAATCCCTGGGTGCAGCCAAAAACAAAACAAACAGAAAACCCACAACAATGCTGGGCAGAAGTGGACACTGCGTTTGGTGATGTCCTGAACTGAAGGGGCCATTCTCACAGGACACAGCCCAGAGATGCCAACTGGGGCTGTACCTGTGCTCTGTAATACACACCTCCATCCCGGGGCCCTCTTGTCCTTTTTCCAGGGAAAACATGGACACGCTCAGCTAGGCAGCCTTCCCTGCTCCAGGAAATTTAGATCTCTGAGTCCCAGCTCCTCAGATCTGAAGGGGAATTAACTGAACCTTCAGAGAACTAGGGGCACTTCTGGGTGTCAGGACAGGACAGGGAAGTGGGGACCCAGGAAGAGCAGGGAACTGAAAGGCAAAACCTTGGGGATCTAGGAGGGAATCAGAACCTAGTAGAGGCAGAAGGGAGGTGTGTATCAGGAGTCTCAAACTCAAATGCCTCTAGGACTCAAGCAGATGTGACAGATGGGGGAGGCTAGAATAAGACATAGGGCCCCATGTAGCCAACTGGAGAATGCAGGCTGCACCCACAGCATCCCGATTAAAAAAGGAAAAAGCAAGCTCCCAGGCTGAGTCTCCAGCTCACCCTTGATCACAGAAGTGAACCAGCCCTGCAGGAAGATCCCAGATTTGAGCCCTGGGTGGGGATTCCCTCACCAGTGGAAAAGAAAATGGATCCTGGGCAGGCAAAAGCAATCCGTGCCCTCCTGGCAGGGGATGGATTTCTAGGCAGAGGAGACTGTGTGGGCAAAGGTTCAGGAGTGGGAAATGGCTAGGATTGTTTGGTGTAAGATTTGCATCTGGGATCAGGAGAGGCGAGATGACTAGATGCTGGACTGGGTCCAGACCACAAAATGGTAGGTCAGAGGACTCGGACTCTGTCCCGAGAACAGTCAGATTGAAGCTGGAAAGTGAGATAAGCATATTTGCGGGAAGATCTATTTGCGGGGGCCGGGGTGGCTGCAGGCAGACCGAGAGGAGGCTGATGCGGCCACTCAGAGGGCTTGAATGGGGGTCACGGCAATGGGTTGGCAAGAAGGGAAGGTAGGCAAGGGAAACGGCACCTGCAAAAGCTCAGAGGGCAGATGGAGCCTGATGGGTTCAGCGCAGTGGGAAGAGTGGGGTGTGGCTGCGAGGGTGGGGAGACGGGGTGAGTGGCAGGAGAGGAATCTCCCATTTCACCTGGCGTCTATCTAGCTACACTGCCTTCTTGCCTGACCCGCCTGGGACTAGGCTTGGACGATTTCCCCAGGCTGCCCCACATGCAGTACAAAGCCCATGCCCATTAGAGCAAATGTGCCCATCAAATCAGGTGCAAATCAGGTCAGCATGTAACGCATCATCACCGCCAGCTGGTGGGCGAGACGGGAACACACATTTGACTGAGGGCTCCAGCTCAGCGCGTAGGTCTCTTTCTCAGTTAATGCTGGTGGGGGCAGGGATGTTAGCGTCTCCATTTGACTCATGAGGAAACTGAGGCTTTATGAAGTTAAGAATGCTGCTCAGGGTCATAGATCAATAAAATGGTGAAGCAGGATTCAAAACTAAGTATTTGTTGAATGTCTACGACGTGCCAGGCACTATTCTAGACGCTGGATATACAACAATGAGTAAACAGTGAAGAAGCCCTGTCCTCATGGAGTTTATATTCTAGTGGGGCTCTGTGGGAGCCTGGGGGTGTGGAGTGGGGAGGGGAGAACAGACAATGAAAAAAATAGCTAAGAATACTGTCAAATCCCCTATGGCCACCAGAGGACACTTCAGTCACACCACCTTCCAATTCCATCTTTTGATTCCATCTTCCTTCCAGGTTCCAAAGATATTAGCCAAGGAGGCTATGAATACTGTATAGCATCCGCTCAAGAAGGGAAGGTGGGGGGGGTTGCAGCAGTCTCATCTTCCACCCACTTTTCCAGCTTCATCTCCTCATCAGATCCCCACCCAACCGCCCAAGGTATCTCAGTGACTTCAAGGCCCTGCGTACTCCGGAGACGACCAAGACTCTTTCACTCACCAACCCATCCACCCCCCACCCTCACCCTCCTGCTAACATTTACCCACCTGCCCACCCCTCTTCCACCCATCCTCCTGCCCCTCCACCCCCCCCCT